>NW_010973002.1:7341819-7484444 GCF_000737465.1 Haliaeetus leucocephalus | reverse complement strand
CGCGTCGCGCTGCCTGCGGCCGCCTCCGCAGTCGGGGCGGCGGCGCTGGCCGGCGCGTTGCGGCCGCGAAACGCCGGCCGAGGCGGCGGGGGGTCAGCTGTGGGCTAAGGCCGCTTGTGTCGTTGGCAGGATCCGAGCCTAGCGCGGCGGCGAGCGTAGCCGTGGGAGCCGGCCTCTGCTCGTGGCAGCCCGCTGTCACCTTCTCTTCTGGCAATGGGGAATGGACTCTCGGACCAGACGCCGATCCTCTCCAGTCTGCCCTCTTTCCAGAGTTTTCACATTGTCATCTTGGGACTGGATTCCGCTGGAAAGACGACCGTGCTCTACAGACTGCAGTTCAATGAGTTTGTCAACACTGTCCCCACCAAAGGATTTAATACGGAGAAAATCAAAGTGACGCTGGGCAACTCGAAAACGGTCACTTTCCACTTCTGGGATGTAGGTGGCCAGGAGAAGCTGAGGCCGCTGTGGAAGTCGTACACAAGGTGCACCGATGGCATTGTGTTTGTGGTGGACTCTGTCGATGTTGAGAGAATGGAGGAGGCCAAAACAGAACTTCATAAGATTACTAGGATATCGGAAAATCAAGGAGTGCCTGTCCTTATCATTGCTAACAAGCAGGACTTGAGGAACTCTCTCTCCCTTTCTGAAATTGAGAAAATGTTAGCGATGAGTGAGCTGAGTTCTTCAACTCCCTGGCATTTGCAGCCTACCTGTGCAATCATTGGAGATGGACTCAAAGAGGGACTGGAGAAACTACATGATATGATAATTAAGCGAAGGAAAATGCTGAGGCAGCAGAAAAAGAAGAGATGAGTTCTATTTTGACCTTTCTATTTTAGAGTAGTTACATGGTCAAAATTTGACATAAGACGGCTTCCAAACCCAGGCCTGCTGGTTTGGATGCCGTTACGCTTAGTTACGTTAAACAATCAGTTGCACAACCTTGCCGTGTGGAAGGCTGTGCAGTTATGGAACTTTTTTTTTTTTAATTAGTCTCTTCTGAGTTTTATGGCTCTGCATTATTTCAGAAGCCCTAATAGATGATGTAATACTATCAGGAAATGGATGGGTGGGTATATGTGACATGGATGTCTAAATAGCCAAATAAAATGAGGGTTTTCTGCTTAGTGTTGTATTCATATGTTTGAGGGTGCCCTCTACAAGCAATTTGCATTGAAGGTGTTCTGTGTTTCCGAACTTTAATGCTCGTAAGTGGAGTGTTTAGGTGAACATTATACAGCTTTAAAAACATGTATGAAGCTAGTAACCCATTATTTCGAGAGGCTGTTTTTTACCTTGTTTGGGGATTTCTATGAAAGCTTGGCTACATGTGTAGTTTTTTTAATTTGGCACTTTCTGAAACTGAATTGTTCAGTTCAAATACTTGAAATCTAAGTGCTGTGGATTCTTCAACTGATAAAAGAAAGACTTTTTGATGAGTAAGAAATGTAAACAACACACTGGAGCATGAAAAAGTGGTTTCCCAACATATAGCATGTTTTTGGTATGTAAGGTTTTTTTATTTTTTAGAAGTAGCCATTCATCATTATACAGTGCTAATCAGGTTTAAACTGTTACTCAAAATTAGTAATTTATTTCTGAATTATGAGTATTATGTCCTCCTACTATCAAGTTACAAGTAAATTAATTGCAGTAAAGGAGCTACAGAGAACAACTCTGGCTGTTGTGGTTCTATCCACTGCAGCATTCTTCACTCCACTGGTGACTTTTCTGGCAATAAAACAAAATTATAATGAAGTAAAGATGGAGTTAAAATTAGCAGAGCACATCTTGTATCTCCCCAAAATACCCCATTTTATTAAAGTGGTGTTGCTATGTCACTTTCAATGTATGCTTTTTTCATTGTGACTCTTAAAGTATTTTGTGGTTAGGAATGTAATAATGCTTTATACACAAACATTTGACACTACCGGGGGTGGGGGGAGTGGGGAGGTGGGGAGCGGGGGAAGAAGATTTTCAAGATTGGCCTGTGTTCTGCTTTAATTATGCTTTAAGCTGTTCTTGTTTACAGAGAGTGCAAACAGTGTTAACTGGGCTGGATAGTGCTTGACGGAAAAGGGAGGGTAGATTTTCTTACTGGTACAGAGCTTCAAGTGACTCTTTAGATACTTGGCTAGCAATTAAAAGGGCTAAAACAGAGCCTGGATTTTTAAGACTAACTTTAGTGGTGCTGTAAAAACTCATCAGAATGTTAGATTCTCTTTAAACTTTTGTTGGAGATACCAGATTTAAAAAAAAAAAAAAAAAAGGCAAAATCTATTTCCTCCTTTTACTCAACCAGCAAAGTAATACATTTTTCTTACCTGCTGCCATGTATCAGGAGGATGACAGCTACAAACCTGAATGTCAATCAATGTAACTTAGATACGTTTTAAAAAAAAAAAAAAAAATCAAACTTTTTAACCAGCAGCTGTTTGTCCAGGAGGTAACCAAAAATGCACTTTAGTGTCTTCAATAACTGAAAGTGACAGCTGTTTGGTTTGTTTTTGTTGGTTTTTTTTTTTTAAATGACATCTTGGTCCTTTTTGAATAAACTGAAGTAGCTTCCAGTGGAGCTTTTGTATGTTGGTTATATATGTACCTGCACTGGTGACATTGTAAGTCACTTACTCAAGTAATGTCTATATTTATAGAAATGTGGATGACTTCTTAAACCTCAATAAACAATTCAAAACAAGCCTGCAGAGAGAAGGTGTCTGACTTCTTCTACTGCAGTGGTACATTCTCATCAACCTCTGTGCGCGTATTGATTCTAATAACGGTAGAACTATTTCTGTTGAAAACCAAAGTCTTATAAATGTGGTGAGGCTCATAAATGTCACGGTGTTATAAATTGCGGGTATCTCATTAAAAACTTTAAATCAATGGCATGTCTGTATATTCACAGAAGAAATATTAACTGCAGTGACTCTGAAGTGATGGATCTTGCATAATTTGAAAAATCTTTTATATAGCTGAACCTATTTTGTGTTACGTGCAGTGTTTGATAGGTGATGTTGGGCATTTATCACATGTATTCACAGGTGGTACTTAGTTTAGTATCTTCAGGCTTATATATCTGAAGCTGTCTGAGGGATTCACGTGTACTTAAGCCTTGGGTGAATTTCCTCGGATTTTACAGCAGTGAGTAGAATGTGGCAAGAGATATGGAAGCTTCTAGTTAGTTTCAGGACCTGAACATAGACAAGACAAACTTTATTTAGCCTGCAAATCAAAATTGCTAAGTTTGAACAAGAATATCAAAACCTATCTCTCAAAAACCTCGTCTTTTCATTTCTGTTTATGTAACTGATGGCACATCAAAATGTAGATTACTAACATCAGTCTTGAGAAAAAGCTGTATTAGTGATGCTGAGCCCTATGAATTTGGGGTGTAATTGGTATAATCTGGTTAACATTTTCCTTCCTATCAGGTGCATAGTACTACTTGGCTGAGGAAGGTGAGGTGACAGGCTGGCTCTTTGTACCCAGTAAACAAACTGTACAATACTGGATAATTATTGTTTCATTTTGAGTATTCATTAGGCTTCTATTGGGAATAGTTGAAAAGGTATCCTGCTTGAAAAAGTCAACTGTATTTTGTTCTGCATATTAAATGTGCAAGTGTTTATCTGGTGACAGTCTCCCTAAACTCTTCTATGTATAAAAACTTCAGGGAATGATTTTAAATACAAAGACGTGACTGATCTGTACTCTAGCACTCTGAAGGAAGAAGTGAGAGAAGGTGGAGGATAGTGTTTCTAAAATGTCATGATTGTTATCATGTGATATTTAATACTGACTTGGAAGTAGAAAACTTTGGAGGATGAGTTTTACGTTCAAGCTATACCTTTATCTGTACTAGAACTGTTTTGCTGGACTATTACAGTAACTGTTCTGAGTAAAATACACAAATGTAGCTGTACCTCTGAAACTGTGTTTTGTATTACTATGGCAAAGTCTTCAACTATGAACAAAATGGTGATTGCAGAAGAGCATTTGGTGTCTTAGCTGACTGAGTTTCTGCTGGCATATTTCTGTCAGCCTGGGATCACTCTCTTCCATATGATGAATTGACAGTTCTGGCCTAAGTACTGGTATGTGTAAGAAAATCTTCAGAGGAGCTGAATAAGCAGGTGTAATTTTGTTACGATGCTGGAGTTACACAACTTAAAATAACTTTTGCTAAAATGGGCTACAAATGGCACTGTTCTTCAAGGCACTAGGTAAGTTAAATATCTTAAACTGCTACTTTAAGGAGGTATGGAATTGCATTTAAATAGGTGCGGTACGGTTAAAAACGAAAAAGCCACAAGGTCTTGTAACCTTATCATTGTTGTCTTAGCTTACAAAAGTTGGTATGGCATTGCCTCAGCTGTTTATACACGTGCAATTGTTTAAAGTTAACCAGCCTTCAGGATCTGGTCTCTGTTTTCTAGCTGCGTAGCTGTGTATTGTATTAGCTTATGACAGTTTCAGCTAGAAAAAGTACTGTAGGATGGTGAGACTCCTTCAGGTTCTTGACATCACTTTTAAGTTGTGTTGTACTGAATGTGCATTTACAGTTGAAAAAAAAAATAGATAATGGTTTTCAGAGCCAGGTGACAGATAAAACCTTTCTCTCTTCAAGTTTTCATGTTTTACTGAGACATGATCGGTCCTTTGTGTGGAAAGCAGTACCCACAGCCAGTCCGCGGTTCCCAGCCTGAGTTAGGTGCTGCTGTACCACCTTACGCAGCACTTCGGTCCTGCAGGAGTTTATTACCTGTGACACGGTGGGAGCTGGAAGCAGGCTGGTCAGGTGGGGGCTAGCTAAGCCCTTCTGGACCCCAGCAGGTCTCCGTGAAGGCAGCTCTGCCTTCTCAGGGAGGTTATCTGCATCTTGGATCATTTGTTTACAAATAGCAGGGTGTTAACTAGTGTCTGGCTGAAACTTTTTGGTGAGAGGTGAGTGTCATTCTTGGTATCGGAGGAGGATTTAGATACTGCATTGATGCTACGAAGAATGACTTGGTAAGGCAGAGTGTGGAAAACATAGGCAATCTGCATACGCTATCTATAGGGCACCGACCCTAACATGCAATCTTGATTCAGGTGTGTGGATTGCAATGCATGAAGGCTAGCAAACATGTGCTCATAATGCTGTCTAACTTCTGAGAGAGAAATCTAGGCATGAATGGGTGCTTTTTTGGATCAATGTTTTCACTTTACTGGTGGGTGACTCATCTTTTGAGAGAGTCACAGTTTGCAGCCCCCCTCGGACAGCCGATAGCTTTGTGTCCCTGAGCCAAAACAACTCTTGTTACTCCTGGAAGGGAGGTGTAGGGAGCTGTGAATGGGCATAGTCTCCTGTTCGTTTAGTCTGGAGGATGAGAAAAGCATTAATTTTTTTATTATTTTTTTTTAATCCTGAGTGACATAGGTATGTGAAGGCCTGCCCCTCTTGCATTGCTCTGCAGACTGTGATTATTTTTAGCAGTATGAGACTGCAAAGCTGTGCGGATAAACTCCCGCGTGTGTTTTTTTTTAAACTGAAGGGAAATACACAGCCTGACTTTGCAGCAGGGTGATGCCTGGGGTTGTCCTGTGGGCTCCCACAGCCATCCTACCTACCTGAGAACAGAATGAAGGGCTGATACGTAGCTGGTAACCTTACCCTTCTTCAAAGCATTAGTCAGTCTTAAACCAGCTGTAAAGAAGCAAAAATGCAGTTTCGGAGACCTAGCAGAAAAAAATCCCAAGTGGCAAATTAAGGACTTGAGTTTCCTCCCTGCCAGTGTCCTGGTTTATTGGTGCTGGCTGTGAGTGATCTGAGGCACCTGTGTGGTGGCTGGGTGATGCTGCCTGCAGTCTGTCTGCTTGCCGCAGGGGCTGGTGAATGGCACAGTCACTGAGTATTCACATACTGATTTTATTCAAAGGCAAACGCAAAATCTAAGGAGAAAGAGTAGGCAGGGAGGTCAGACAGTGCTTCCAGACTAAGTACCTGCTCACACACAGCTCAGGAAGGTAAGAGAGAAGTAATCCCTGAGCTGTGAAGATTATGATTTCTTAGTTCCAGCTATATTTACACAGCTGCTCCACCAGAATTAAGAGCTAAAGATGACAGAATAGTTAGAAAGGAGAAGGTTGAATACAGTTGTTGGCTGTGGGGTGTGTGGAGGGAAAGAGGATTTGAAACTGTTGGGTTTTCCTAGCTTTTTAAGACACATTGAGCCCTAAGGGAAATAGATATGCTTTTAGGCTGCTTAATTGGTTTAAAATCTTTATTGTTTTATGCACTGTAGTTTTCCTATTACTGAAATGAAACAATACCTCATTTAAGAAAGCCACCTAATCATGGCATTAATCTCAGAGTCCACTGACAAAGGAGAAGGTTAGCAGGGGTGTTGAGCCTTGTTAAATGTGCTGAGGGCTCCTGGCTGGCTCACAAGCTGCTGTATTTCAAGGTCTTTTCTAAAAATAGCAGAATGGTAGAATTTAGGTCAGGCGAGGTAAAGGTGTGAAGCCTGATACCTCAGACACTACACAGAGACCAGAGATACCACCAACCCTATAACTGCTTATCTTCTGTTACCACTTTATGAACGATAGATAAGAATAATTTCCTTTGGAGCATCCTTTTCATCCCTTTCCTGTTTCAATGTTGTTTGCCCTGAAAGCTTTAACAGGTTTTAATATTGGAACATCGAGTTGGGTGTTGTAAGGATGAGTTTGTGAGTGAAGAGGGTCAGGAAAGAGTGTTCACCTTTGCTGCAGTGACTTGGTTAGCTAAAATCAGTCTTTTTGTAAAGCTGGTTTAACATGGACAAAGATGACCTAAAAGAGGGAAATTTTCTAAAAATATCTTGTTGTTTCAAACATTAGCTGAACTCTGCTCGTCTTATAATTACTGGATGCTGTTGTAGGCATGGGCTGCTGCTATTTTTTTGACACCAGTTGCATGATGATCTCTAAGATGCCTTCAACCATTTGCAGACCATGAGTGTAAGGTCTCTGCAATAATACTGAATTTATATCTCCATGATGCATGTTTTTAGCTGCCTGTTTGAGGTGTTTCTGTAGGTCAATTTAGTTTCTCAAAGAAACTTGATTCTTTGTGAAACAGATTAATGTATCAATGGCTCTGCAAACAAAGTTTATTCCTATTTGGTTCCTGTTATAAGTGATACAGTAAAATGGCAATCTACGGATTATTACTAGCACTATTTCCGTTGAAGTCCAGCTATTGAGTTTCTATTTGAATCAGAGATATATATTCCATTTTTCTTGATTATACTTATTTTTGTATAGGACCTGAACTGTGCTAACCTTAGAAATACTAGCCTCCCTGATTTTAATTAGCTTAGCAAATTGACTTGTACATTTAAAGTCACTGTAATTCAGCTGTAATCGGTCATGTTATGCTGGAGACAAATGGGATTCACGGACTGAGTGCACACTGATGCTTTTTGACAGATCTCCTATTGCCACATCAATACACATCCCTCACTGTGTGCTATGGTAGCACTGGTACCAGGAAACTGTATTTCTGTATGGTTCAGCAACTGTATCTCTGCCACTCTGTCATTTAACTTGCTTATATGCAATGTTTGCTTATGTCCTGCTATTGCTGTAATCATGATAGAGGACTGTTTAAAAAAAATCTGTACAAAGACTCAGCTGTATGTTGCAACTATAAAACAAATACATCACACTAAGTAATTTAAAGTACTGGAGTTAATGCTGAAAGCTGGAAGTTTAAGACTGAAGATTGGTACATCCAGCCCAGCCACTGAGTGCAGGTCATTTTATCCCTGAAATCTCTTCATCTGTGCATAAAGCAAGAATCTCATAGTTGCTCTTGCATTTAAATTCATGCTTAAAAGTGCTGTGAGATATTGAGATACTACAGAAATACAGTGTAATGGAAAGTAATAGAAAGCCTGTAACAGTAATTTGGATTTTTTGATTGACATATGATGTGTTTATGTCCAATAGCTGGGCATCAGGAAATCATACCATTTCAAAAGTAATGCGTTTAAGAATTTAAAAATACGAGTTCAATATACTGTGTTATCTCTGACCGCATGAGCTTCAGCTTCACGGAAAACAAAAATATTACCGTAGTTGAAAATAATAATGTATTTCATATTCATCAGTGAATAAATATTCATCAACTGGATCAGTTTATGATTACCTGATTTTTTGTTTGCATTTGACCATAGCTATCAAGCAAAAGTAGTCAAAACTATTCAGTTTTATGTTTGAATTAAATTGGGATGAATATACGGTCTTCCAAATCAGGCATATGAAAGTTTTCAAGTAAAGGTGATTTGCAAAGGTCTTGAGTTAAAATAACGCATTATCTTAAAATAAGCTTTTATTTGGAATTGTAACAAAAATGTCTGGAAATTCCTTTGAAAAGATAGCTTTATTTTATATAGTACAGTGAGAGAAGTATGTTAGAGTGATTTCAGACCTCTGGATTCAGAGGGTCTCCTGTTCTTGCTGCCTTTCTTGGCTGTAATGAATCAGTCTGCACAGGATGTGGCTGCTAACAGATGATAATGCAAAGTGAAGGGCTGGGCCATGAAAAGCCCCAGGGTGGCTCAGCGTGGTGCTGAGTTCTCACGAAGAGCTGATTGCTTTCCAAAAATAAGAACAGGAACTAGGGCAGATAATCCATGTAAAATGTATTTTCTACCCTTACACATTCACAACAATTTATTATTTTCAGCATTATGGAGCTTTACATGTTGATTACATACATAATCCATTTAGGCACACACACCTACCTACACACGCTTCTGTGGTATTCTTGCAAACCCTGTTTGCGAGAATTTCTCTGGGATCCTGTTTTGTGGGTGTAACTTCAGAATATATAAATGGACTCATGTTTTCCCATCATTTAAACTGAAATGTGACTGCAAACATGACAGCACTAGAAATACGAGTCTTTGAAATAATTTCCTCTGTTTTACATCTTTTCGTTTTATTAGGATAAGGTAATCTGGGCTGTTCACACTGTATACGAACCATGCTGTTGTGGTGGCATTACCACTGCTCAGAGTTCAGGTTGTGTCAGCACTTCTTTTATAAATATAAATCCTTATGTGAGAAGCTTAATAACCTAGTAAGCCTTGAAATTTCACACTTGTCTGAAACTTGGCACAGAGTATTAATTTTGCCTTTTACCACATTAAATAAAAATACGTATTAGAGGGGAATGTAAATAAAAAATAAGCTTATTGTGTTTTGCTGCCTTTTCTATCTCAAAGTTAATTTTGCTTATTGAAATGAAATGGTGTGAACTCACAGTTCCAAATGGAAACCTTTGAAATTTTTTTCTTAAATTAAAAGTTGCAATTGTTAGTGTTTGCACATCAGGCCTACACCCATCACACAAATTTGCAGAGCTTACTCAAAGTGAGTAAAATTCTCTCATCGGTGTCATCAGAGCTATTCCTATGCAGTAACAGTTGTAGGATTGGACATATACAGACAACAGAAACATGGACATGTCTTTCCTTAGTTTCTTTAATATATAATTTCAAGTCCTGTCATTTACTAAATACATTTTCTTAGCAGTGGTGATCTGTAAAAGTAAATCAAATGCAGGGTTTTCTCTGTCTTGTGGAAAAGCCCGTGTTTGTAAAATTTTGAGGCTGTTTTATAAACCATCAGAAAAATAAACATTGGAGAAGGCTCTAGTCTCAGTAGAAGTGCTGAATCTTTTGATGTGTGCTCACCCCGTCTAGATAACCCTGAGATTATCCTGAGGGTTCCTATGGGCATAGCTTGCCTGGGCATAGTATCTTCTTGGATAGGAGAGCATTTTTTCTTAAAGGTAGAGCTAATACAGGGATCCAGTATTAATGATGGCTTTAGTCTGACTTAAATAATTTCTGGCTTTTTCCTTATGGATTCACTTAGACCTCTGCAGAGGGGGTGTAGAATTGGGCTGTTTGAATCTGCAATATTTTTTCCTCCCTTTGCATTTTAGCTGCACGTACATGCCTGCACAAAGCAGCTCTTGCACTTTCTTACCAGGGAGCATTGATCTGCTCAGAAGACTAGACGTGCTCTTTGCTCTTACTTTGACCAGCCAATTTTATAGTGAGCACAAACCCTATGTAGTCAAAAAAAGCACTTTTTCCCCCTCTATCCTTCCTAACAGTGACTCCCACTTTCAGGGGGATGGCCATAATTAACTATTTTGTGTTGGAGAATCCTTACTCGCTTCAAGTACTTTGGTTCATGTTTAGAGTACCCTTCCACTCAACCTGATTTCTTTTTCATATTTACCTCTCTCCCAGGAGCAGTGCTGTGGGTTTTCAGTATGATACAAGCACAACAGTCAGAATTCATTTTACCTAATATTAGACCTCTAAAAATTAGGCATTCTTGTCTGATTTAGGCATCTCTAGACCTTTTCACAGTTCATGGAAAGAAATGTGTTTTTCTAAGGTATGATTCATCTTAGTTCAGGAGTGGTATCTAAGGCAGGTCAGATAAATTGCCCTGTGGTGTGGCTTGTTTCTCTCTGCTCTACAGAAAGCATAAGCTGATTAACTCAAATACAGACACCTGTCTTTTACACCAACTGTCTATACTTATGTCCTAAATGATAGCCCCAAATCTGTGCCAACTACTCCACTGGAAAATGCAGGTGTCTGCCATTTGAAATTGATGTCAATCTACAGCAGCTGAGAGGTTCTTGCAGTACTTTTCCTTAGCAAAGCCACCCCAGTATTTCTGGGTGCTGGTCAATGACCATACTGCCCACAGAAGGAAAATACAGACTGGTATAGTAAATAATATGTATTGAGAAAAAGTGAAGTGAAAGTTTTTATTTACAGTGAACACTACATGTCACAGCCCAGATATTCTCACTAGAGAAATCAGTAAATCAAATTACTTCCTCTTACAGTGTTTTATGGCTCAGTGAAACTACTTGTGTATGCAAAGGTAACTTTTTCATTGAAGTCAGTGGGAGTGAGATAAGGCTGTAGAATTGTGCAACAAAACTGCCATCTATAAAAGCTTTTAGATATTAAACTTTATGTTTCTTTTTTGAAAATGTAAGTAAATCCCCACCTACTCGTTAATACTGTAATTGAGTCTAGCAACACCTGTGCCTGCTTCTGCATGTGTGGGGAGTTGCAATCACACTTGTGTGATTACAGAAAGGCTACCAGCAATCAGGCTGAAGTTGTTAGAGGATGAGAGGGATTTGTTAAAAGAAAGTTTGCTAGCTGATATTTAGGGGTGATCTGAGTGGAGAAACAAGAAGTGAGTAAGGAGTTCTGTAAGTGGAGGAAATTATGAGCTGCTCTGGTGTCTCCAGGTCTTCTTCTGTCTAACAAGGTATGAGTAACTGATAGCCTTTCTGATGACAAAATCTGAACTTAGGAGGGGGTATGAAAAGGGGTCTCCCCTGTCCCTGTGTTACGACAATTGTAATAATTTAATACTTTCTCAAGTATCTATTATGGTCAAACTTGTTGGTTAAAGGGTTCAAAAGGCGCTACAGCCAATGCTTTGAAATGACCTATATAACTTACTTCTTTAGGAAACCAAACTGAAATGCTTGGTGGTGTAGTAGAGGAGGGAAGAGACCTAGAAAGTAGAGATCTTAGGGTATGGTGCTATGAGCTTTGGTCTTTAGTGAGTGACTAAACTGCGCATATTGTGCATTTCTGTAGTCTGGGGGAAAAGCGTGAGACTTTGTTTTGTTGAGGTACTTGCTTGACCTTCAAAAAAGACAGCTGTGTTGCAGACTTAATGGGAGATCTGCATCCCCTAAATCACCATATCATCATGTGAAAGCACAGTAAGGGTGTACCTCCTGCAGGGTTGTTATCTCTGATACTATAGCCCAGGTGCTATGATGTCCTATCAGTTATCTCTAGTGAGAAAATAACTGTACATAGACTCCAAAGCAGATACTATCTGCGTCTGTAAACATCCTGTTCGCTCTGTGTATTGTGCAGATTAACCCGGGGTTGTGAAGGCATCTAAGCTGGAACGGACACTGCTGCTGAAAAGCTGCATTGTGCCTGTTAGCTTGCTCTCTCTCTTCCGCTGCAGATGCGCGTAGAAAGCATTTACCTATTGCTTCTTGGGCCTCTGGCAGTGAATTAATAATGCATAACATAGTGCAACCACTTACTAGTGCTGGCTGCTGGGATTCAGAGGCTCTTCAGTCCTGAAGAAGAGGAGAGTGGTGCAGGAGTATATTCCTCCAGAGGACTAGACCAACAAGGCTACACTTGGATGTTTTGGATAGAGTGGTTAGGAGTTTCCCTGTTCCTGGGATGGGAATCTGGCAAGTGTTCATCTCATTTTTAATATGTGTAGTAATGTTGTTTGTTTGGGCCATTGATTTTTTTTTTTTGAGCCTGCTGTGATTATTATTACGAATCGAAATGTAGAGATAGATGTGTGGACAAAGACTTAAAAGAAACAACAAAACCCTCAGAAATGCAGTCTGCAAGAAGTTATGACAATATTTGGAAGCTGTTGTAAAAAAAAAAGTAATTGAACATGGTTGTAAACACAAGTTGGTAGGCAATGTTAAATTTAATAATTGTAATTATTAATCAGCAGCAGTGTCCGTTCCAGCTTAGATGTCTTCACAGCCCTGGTTTAATCCACGCAATACACAGAGTGAACAGGATGTTTAATTATTATAATTATTTGGTCCTGCCTTGTAATAAATGAACTTCAGTAAACAAGTGACTCCAGGTTTTGTTTAGTAATAGTAATACTTTATAGGGTGGTGTGTGTGTGTGTGTAGTTTTTGGGGGGTTTTTTTTGGTGGTTTGGTGTTTTTTTTGGTGAGGAGTGAACTACAGTGGTAGTCCTATCAAGCTGTTCAGTTCAGTGGCCTTCAGCAGTAAAGCTCCATGGCTGCCCTCTGGAACAGGGCTGGTGAACTAGGCAGCAAACGTGGGAGAGCTCCTTTTATTCAGCATGCTGAGTCAGTGTAGGTGTTTAGGTTACTTTGTTGCAAACCCAGGGTCTGTGTGCTAGCAGCCAAGAACCCTCCTTTTGACAAGCTCTAGAAGTCTGCCTTACCCAGCTCAGTGGTGGGAATCCCCCAAATAGTGTGTGTTCTAAGCAATAAAAAGCTCTTACAGTGCCAACAGCAGCTCAGTGCAAATGAGGATCCAGTTTGTGTATTCCCCCTTACACCTTGGACTCCTGTACCCTGCAGCGATGGTGTTGGACTCTTAACACGTTTCCATCTGTGTCTGGTACTGTGATTCTGTAAAGCTCTCTTTAAATCCTGTTGTGGATCAAATAATGCTGTACCCAAGCAGACTGCTGAATTTTCTCCCTCTTTCTTGCCTTTAAAAGAGGTCAAAGTGAACACCAAGGGTATTGCAGTAACCTTGCTACTCTTCCATAAGGAATGTAAAAACAGGATAGGATCTCTTGAGAAATATTTTGATAGGGAGACTCATGACTAATTTGTGGTTGCTGTGTTTGAAGACCCATTTGCTGTGTTTCTTTGGTCAGTTGTCAGTAGTGTCTAGAGCTAGAAACTCAGTGTTGGTGTCTCTGGGCCTACAGGGCAATGCCATCCACATTGCCCTCCTCTGCCTGACCAGCCAGAGGCTTCATCTGACCTCTGCGGGCTCTGAAATGTGCTGCGCTGCTCATAAAATCTCTCCTGGGGGAAGCAGTTAAGGTCACTCTGACATAGGGTATTGCATAATAAGAGTTGAACTGAGTGATATTTGTGTGTCTCTGAAGGACTGGGGGTGGAGTGGTTATCACTGCCAGTGGTGGGTACCAATGCTTATCTTCAGTTTGTGCTGGTTTGGTGAAATGATCTATCTTTTGCTGAAGCTGGCATGCAAAAAGCAATGAATGTCTCTTACATTTCCAGTTTGGATACTTTCACTGGCGACTCTCAGGCTGCTAGGTGTTTGGAGAGGCTCTTGGTTACATATGGGTATATGCTCTGCTCCAGGGAAAAGGAGCACAAAGCAGGGGGAGTGGGTACCCTCAGGAAGCCTCTGCCTCTTGGTGACTGGACTGGAAGTGCTGCCCTGTCCCAGGGTATATCCCAGTAACACCAGTGTCACCAGGCTCTCCTGCCTTCCTTCTCCTCAGCAAGGCCTCAGGTCTCCTGGCAGTCCTGTGCCAACATACTGAGTGTGCAGCCTTGGTATGCTGCTGCTTGAGGAGGTGGCCCTGTGGTTCAAAGTCCTCTGCTCCTGTAGGGCAGTTATGCCTTGGGGAGGGGTGGGAGAGGCCAGCCTGTGTACTCACTCCTCAGCAGTCTTATCTTGAGAGCCTGACGAATGTGAGGGGCTACAACAAGTTGGGGATGAGGTGGATGTCTTATGTAATGCTTCAGCTCAGCCTTGGTAGGTAGGGCTGGAGACCACCTCCATGCAGATCTTGCTCTGGGGATGTTTGCAAACAAGAATAAATTGTCTCACTTTGGAAAGTGCTCAGATGGAGACATCAGGCAGGGCCCAGCGGTTTGTTTTTTTTTTTTTTTTTTTTTTCCCCTACTGATAATCGATAGGGAGCAAAACACTTCCTTCGGTGGAAATGCAGAGATGGGCCTGTTGTCTGAAAAGAGGATTCATCACCTGGTGTGCAATGAGCCAATAGTCACATGCTCAGGAGAGACAATTATTTCATATTTGTGCAAAGGTGGGTGCTAGGTGGTAATTCCATGAAGCTACCACACCCTGCAGTTAAAAAAGCAAGCAGTTTATACAGTTTTAGATTCATCTACTTAGTTTCCAAAGTCCTTCCCCCAAATCATTACTGGTAGTCACTTATCTGCCACCATTTCTATTGGGCTAAGGTTTTCTCTGCTTCAAGTTAATAGCACAGTGTTCTTTTATTCTAAAGTGCATGCTCAAGGAGTGTGTGGGAGTAAGTCTTTTAGGTCTTGAATTGGGTCGGTGGTTGTGATCTCCCCCTGCCGCCTTTACTTTTCTCCTAGCTCATGCTTCTTGGGCAATCATCCAGCCTTTGGTGCCTTCTGGTGCAGGATGTTTCCTTTTTACCAGTCTTTAGTTCCTTCTTCGAGGGTATAGTGGCTTGCAAAGCCTGTATTTTATGAAGTAACTGGGCCTACATAGTGAAACTACTGAGTAATGGTCCTCCTTAAAGGACAATGCATCGTGTTTAACCCTAAACTGAGTGGTATCCCCTCAGGCTGCAACTCAAACATATGACTAGACGCCAAGCCTGACCCTTGCCCTGAACAGCGGATACCATTGCAGCTTGTGGTTCTGAAACCCTTCCAGGGTGCAGCCCCATGGGTGGCTGCTGCCTCCCCTTCTGCAAACCTTGGACACTGTAACTGGTGTGATGTTGCCTCAGGATTCTCTGGAAGAGAGGAGGAGATGGGTCTGCTGTTCCCCACCACCTGTCCAAGGCATGTGGAAGGGTCTGGTCCAGGCAGTATATACCCAACACCTTCTCCTAGTGCTTTGACAAAATACAGTGCTATTTCTGTGGCTTGTAGTATGTGCCTGGTCTTGTTATGGCAAGCTCCTTCAGTGTCTTCTCTTAGAAACTTTTCTGTGGCTTCCAAGTATTGACAGCTTCTAAATTTCTTCACTGTGATGAAGCGAAAGGAGTATAGTCCAGTGGAGTGCTGCTTCTCCCAGGGGCATGTTGTCTGGATAAAAGCTTTAATGTAGCCAATGCCTGCAGTCTTTCAAAAATGTTATTTCCAGTATTAACATTTCCTTATCAGGTTTTTTTAATGATCCTTAAAAGTAATTTGGGGTTTTCATTCAACCTTTGGATTATGGTCTACCCATCTCTATTAAGCTCTCTTCCAGTATTAAGGCTGGATATTTCTTTTTTTTGAAGTGGGATCTCTGACTCGTATATACTTACAGGATGAAGCAGAAGAGTCTAAAAAATTAAAAAAACCCTGTAAACAGCTAGATTATTTGGCTGTATCTTTATGGTATGAAGTATTCGGTAAAAATGTTGCCTTGCATCCTGTAGTTCTGCTGGCACAGTTGCCTGTGCAGCTGTATTATGGCCCTTACAGTAAGCTGATCTGGCTTTAGTAAAATCTCTGGGTTATCTTCCAGTTTATCAGTTCAGACTGCAGCTGGCTGGATTTGTATGCCAGCACAACTGGAGGGGGCCATGCAGAGATTCAAAAGATGGGGCTGAGTTGTGTCAATATCTTAAACTAGTGCTGTTGCTGCTGAAGAATTCTGGATTGTGAATTAGGGCCTTGATGTTTGCTGAGTAATAACAACGTGCACAAAACACAATTCAATAAAAAGGTACTTTTTTTGTTTTGAAAAGCTGCAAAAAAATATTACAGACTTGAAAGGATTCCTAGATAGGTGTCATTTGTTTCACTGGCTACCATCACCAAAATAAAGAGCTGAAATTGCTTTAAGCAGAATTAAGAGGTGAACCTCAGTTCTTAACAGTGTCTGCCTTAATCTACAAAGGCTTCTTATGGTTGCTGGTTTGATATTTTCTAGCACACATTCGCTTCTGTTATATCACAGTACAGTGTACTGATGGCATTTTTTCCAGTCTCAATGCAACAATTCTAAGTTTCTGAGAATTTTCTAGGTATGCAATTGCTATACTTATTTATGGTGATTCACTCTGATTCATTGATCAATGAATCTGTTTCTGCAGATCAGGGAAAATTTTTTGGCTATAATGTTATAAGCTTGCTTTAAGCTTCAAAACAACTATCTGAAAAGCAAAAAGTGAAATCGGAGGGTGAAAACTCTTATTACATTTGATAATTTCTGGGGTACCAGGAAGTACATGAGGTCAATTACAAGATTTGATGACTGTCAAAGAGTTGGAAAATGTTTTTTGTGGTGTTTTTGGTTGTTTTGGGGTTTGTTGCGGAGGATCCACAGGGGACATCACACACAGCCCAATGTGATCAAGTGAAGTTCATTTACTACCACGTTTGACACAGTTATATATCTTATGTGCTTGTCCACGTGCCTTATACAATACTCTGATTGGTACAATACCCCGGTTCACGCGACACTATCTTATCCTCTATTGGCTGTCCAAGCTTCTTCACGAGGTGCCCAGCAGTTACTTATCTCATTCTTCAGCATCCAGGTGTTGTTTGTTAGGCTCTTCTTATCTTCCTTTTTCCCAGCGTACAAGGACACAGCGTCCTTGTCTGCTCCAGCATTTTGTAAACTTATGCTTCGTTCCCACCTAATGGCTGGATTGCTCACATGCCTTCGCCCAGCCAAGAAATCCTCAACAGGGGTTGGGGTTTTTTGCTGTTGTTTTGGTTTGGTTTTTTTCCTCTAACTTGGAAAGACAGAAGGAGGAGAACTTGATCCTCCTCTGAAGGCTGGCAAATAAAGCCTGGAGACCTCATGGTGGCTCAGGACAAGGAACTGTCTGTTCCTGACATACTACAGTACCTCAGCCTGCTTGACTATTTCTTGATGTGGTGCGTAAGGCAGGCAGGCAGGCCTTGATTTTAATGGTACCTATGCTTTTTCCGTGTCCTATTCTTGTTCCTCCCACCAATGCTGGGGGGGGGAATGATACCTTAGAAACGTTATGCTTGCTTAAGTAATTCCTAGGTACCTTATCGTTAACCTTTGTTTCTTCAGTTAATGTGGGGTTGTTCAACATATGCAATACCTGACTTGAGTATTAAGCAATATTGCATCTGAAATTCTGATGTGAAATTCTTTGTCTTCAAATTTCTTATTCAACTTCTGAAGTGATATTGTCTGCTGACAGCTTCTCAAATAATCTTGGTCAACTCTGTTGACTAGAGAATTTTAGACATGTATGAAAGCTTGTGATGATAATGAAGCAAATATCACTCTTACTTCCAGTTTCATTACACTTTTGAATTGAATGTTTGAAGTGAGACATTGGTTGGCTCAGACTATGTTTATTTCCCTTCAGGAGGAGGTGAGCTGTAGCTTCTTTTGAGATGGATATAAATAACTCTTTAAAAGATGCAGTAATGGCAGAGTTAGCTACTGTCAGTCTGTCAAATTCTTAGATTAGTAATTAGATTACCTAATAACACTGGGGAGAAGGATGCAATTGATCTCCCCTGGCACAACCACCTTGCCATTCCCTCACTTCACTTGCTGGCTGGGCAGCCCATGAGGCAAGGGGCAGGAGCAGCCACTTCCCGGGCTGGGAAATACTTGTGTACTGGAAGGCTGCTGTACCTGGGCTTCTGGACAGGCCAAATAGCTGCCTGTAAGTTGCCACTTACTGCAAGGTGCTTTGAACAGTTTGGGTGCCCTCCCTGTGGTGTGAGGAGGTGCTCTGGCAGAGAGCATCTGTCTGTCTTGCTGGTCACCTCTGACCCATGGGAATTTATGACTCGCTGCTGAGGCATCCTCAGCTCTGGTGACTATGTACTGGAACTTATGCAGAGGAGCTCCCTCTTTCATGGTAAACCATCGTCTCGCTTCCTGTGTGTGGATTTATTAGGGTTTAAAGGGGGGTGTGTGTGTGTATGCTTAAGGAAGTTTCAGCCTCTTCACTCCCTTCTAAATTAACACTTTGTTGCAACAGCACCAGGAGCTTGGGCTGTCCCCGTTGGATGCTGTAGGTTCCCCAGCCTCCCTGACAGTGCTACTTGCCAGGGGAACTGCCTGCAGGCCACAGCATCCCTCTTTCCCCTGCCCAGCCAGACTCTGACTTGGGGCTCATCCCCTTGCCTCCTGTGTTGCTGCTTGCATCGGGCCAGAAACCTGGGCTTTTATGTGGAAAATAGTAATAATGTATTCATTGTTTAATAAATACAATCACAACTCATATTTGGTGCCTCGTAGCCTTTTGTCCAGTCTTGCTTTTCATATATTTATTTAGACAAAAATAGATAGATTATGATGTTCTGCTGCATTATCCAAAGTGAAAACAGTCTTAGTTGAGGGATGTGACTTACCTTTAAATCTGGCCAACTTCATTGTGATTTCTGTGTCTCATTGGGTAGTGAAATGACAAAAGATCTTGAAATGACTGAAAACAAGCCTGCTGAGACTTAAAATACAACAATAATAAAAACTGGTATGATTCCCTCTGTCCTAATTGCCTGTCTTGTGATGTACATACAGTACATATATCTTACAGTTCCGTTGAGCTATGTTCCATTTAGTCTGCTATTGGATTAGGTAATTGTTTTTTCTGTCATACTTTATAAATCTGGAGTTTATCCACAATAAAATTGATTAATAAATGCCATAATCTTGTAACAAGTAGCATGTCTTAAGCACATCAATAGAAGGCTTCACCATGTTTATGGACATCACTACAAAGAATTGAACTTATGATGGTATAACACCATCTGTTAATTGTTTGGTAACTCCTTAGTATAAAGAGATGTTCATTTATACTTTGTGAAGCATGATCATTTCTCCAAAGCACTCAACTTCCTAAACCAGAATTTATTAATCATATGACATATATAAATGGAATTGCTAGGAACATTCTAGCTGCCAACAATTATATTTGGGTTTATCATGATTAGGTACTCTCTTGGTGCATACTCAGACCACACTTGGACATTAAAAAGATGCAGTACCAACTTTAGAGTTTACAGACTACCTTACTAGACTTGAAATTAGTGGGAGGGCATTGAGGAAAACCAGAGATAGCTGGAGGAAAGAACAAAGGCTACGCTTGTGTGGCTGTGTGGCTTACGTCACTTCATTAAGTAAACACGGTGGTTCTGCTAAGCCTTCCGATTTTGTAGTCGTAAGGATACGTGCCTCTTGTACCATGCCAAACCATCCCACTGATAGAGAAGTTAACTTGTTCTCCATCTACCTGTCATCTTGCCAAAAAACAATGTGTAGATTGTGATGTGGGGATAAGATCAAATGTAAGGGATCAGTACTGCCTTTGGGAATATTTCCCTCGCTCCTTCTCGTGGGAGACTTGTCTGCTTGCTGTCCCCAGCTGTTAGTCTTACCATTGCACTGTTAGTATTTCATACACGCATTCTTTTTTTAATCTTTTCTGCAGCAATCATTCTTCGGTGGGTGGTAGGAGGTATTAAAAAGGCAGATCCAACTAGGATGTAGTTGTATCTCTGTATCTGTTGTTTCTCCTCTTAAATGTTGGGCTTTGTGCTTCCATCTTTGAAACTTTACCTGGCAAAGCATTGATGCAAGATGACACCTTGGCAATGTTGTTACATACTGGTGTTGTAGACTTGATCACAACAGAATAAATGCTTGTGCTGGTATAATTATGCTGGTGAGGTAAATGAATTTAAAGCATTATACCACAACAAATGCTTTTGCTCATAACGTGAAGCTGCAGATAAGGAAGGACCTTCCAGTTTTACTAGTCTATCTTGGGTATGTCTGTGATCTTAGTGGGTATTTCTCATCCTACCTAATCTGAATCTGATCATATAAACTAATGGTGATAAACAGTTATAAAATATTAATTTCAAAGGAAAGATTGTCACTTCTGCTTCAAACAAAATGGTTATCTGGAAGTCTCTTTCCTTCTACGGTTTGTGAAGGTGTATGGGACCAATGCTGGCGCATCTGTTAGCGCAGCTGTAGCCACTTGCATGTATGGAGAAGTCTCTGTCACTGCCTAAGAAGTTAGTGCTTTCCTTTCCAACACCCTTACCCTGTCATCTGCCATGGTGACTACAAAGATTTGCTCCCTTGAGCTGTTACTGTCTTGACATTACTGCTCCACTGTGACTGCTTGCATCCCTGGCTGTGTACCAGGGACTTGGGGCTTGTCTCTAAGCTTCATTTGTTGACCAAATCTATTATCATCCTCTGGAATGCTCTTGGGGTGGCTCTGGCACACCTGGGAGGAAAGGGTGGCCACCTGCCCCCATACCATATACTTTATGGCACATGCCAGGGCATGGTGGAAGCAAAGTCCTTTCAGCAGTATCACAGGACTGGGTCAGGCAGTTGTAATAGCCCTAGTCTTCTCTACAAAGGAAGCCTTCTCTACAAAAGCCAAGCACTGCTTGTTTTAAAGGCAAGTGGGGCCAGTAAGGAGACTGAATGAAACTAGGTAGCACAGCTGGATTTTAGGAAAATGGTGGGCTTTGCACTCTTCCTTGGTCAGTGCACTTAAAATAGTTGATTTTGGTTACTGTTTCCTTCCGATGGACAGGAAAAGTATATAATCTCTTTGCTGCTTAACTTAAATTGACTTCTGAGGCAATCTGTCTTTTCTGTACATCTCAAAGTGAAATGGGCTCTGGACTGTTCCTAGTAGGAGCCTTGGACTCCTACTTGCTTTGCCTGATGCAAATGACTATTAATGGTGTCCAGCACTGTGTGCACAGTCAGTTTTAGATTGAGGAAATGATTTGGCAGCAGTTTAGCTGGCTAAACCTGACAGCTGGATTATATGACTCAGCATTCCTTGCTTAATGAAAATCAAAGTGAGTTACTGAAATATCAGTCACACTGCTTGATGCCACCTTGGCTGATGTGACCACTTTTTTTTGGATGTGATCTAAGAACTTTGCTTCAGCACTTGCCTGACAGTCAGCTGCCTCTTATTTTTTTTCTTAGCTATGATGAGGTACAAGTATGTACTACTATTACTACAGTAACACTGTAGTTGAGTGTTGTAGTAAGAATGTGTTTATCTTAAAATCTATATTTATCTTTTTGTGATATTTGTCTTAATTTAGCTAAGACCCTTTAAAAGTGAAACTCTAAATTTATTGCACTGGAAGATGCTTTCTTGCAAAAAATTTAGAAATATATTATGAACAAATTATGTGTGTTTGTAGAAGGGGTGTCATTTGAAGAATGTTTTTTAAAAATGAGCTAGGTGTCTGTAATATCTACATACAGCAAGAAATAAAACCTATTAAACTGATTGTCATCTTGCTTTGGTTGGGAAAACAAAATGAACTAAACTGAAGAAGCCAAAACTGAAGTTCTGGGTCTGATTCAACGTATGCAGCCAAAAATAAAACGCGTCTTTTACTTACTTCCATATGCTTGGAGTTGAACTTGAAATGGGGAGGAGGGGAAGTGGGTAGAAAAGGATGGGAGACTTTCCACTGATTTCAGTGGGTATTGACTCAGATTCTTCTTCCATTCCCTTCTAGCAGAAAGACTCTCTCATGTAAGCTAAGGAGGACCAGATCCTGTCTCCTTCCTTTCCATCAGTACAGAGTGTCTGGGGCCTGCTACAGCATGAGCAGAAATAAGCAATCCCACCGAAGCCTGTGGGCTATCTCCTTGTTAAGTAAATGCTGCCTATCACAGATGGAGCTTTAGGCTATTAACCAAAATTGTTGAGCACTGGGAATACTAATGAGCAACCACACTGATGGAGACAGTTAAACAGAAGGATTCTCAGGTTAGTGAAGGCTAAAGCTAACTTTGCTTGGACAGGACTTTTTACTCTGAAATCTTTTGTCCTTGTTTGGCCACTGACTGAATTGCTTATTTTTTTCCAAGCTAGCCTGTTTACCTTTTTTGGAGAGAGGAGTTCAGTTGTACAGCGTGGGGAATATTATTTTGTTGCAAATTCATGTTATATTGCTGGTGACTTTGTTCTTAGAAATGGGACAGTAGTTGGATTACTCTTTCTATACAATAAATTAGGGTGACTGAAGCACTGAAGAAAGTATGTTAGAACTTGTAATGGGTGCAGTGCTCTCCCATTTAGTAGATCTAACTGGTCTAATTTGTATAAACATTGTGCTTAAGACCTACTCATGTACCTGCACATCATTGTGCAAAGGGCTATGCAAACACGGACCAAAATGTCAATTCTCAGCCTTGTAATTTAAATGAAATGAATAGGAAGGGGAGGAATACAGGATGGTGGAAAGTGGGAGGAACCTGACAGAGTAGTGACCAGGTGCTGGTGCGCTATGTGGCCTCATGTGAGACCAGTATCCTTCAGAACTGGGATGCAACTATAGCATATTGGTAGTGAGATAAAACATGGTGACAACTCTGGCTTCTGAGGTTTCCTAGTGCTGTCATCTAAATTAGACCCACTCCAATAAGAATACTGTGCTTTGAATATTACAGTGATTTTTATTTTTTTTTAAACCATAAACTTAAAATGCCTTAGAAAACCATGCTGAAGCCTCTCTATTCATAGATTTTGTCCCTTGGAGACTGGAATGGTGTCGTGGTTTACCCCCAGCCAGCAACTAAGCACCACACAGCCACTCACTCGCTTCCCCCTATCCAGTGGGATGGGGGAGAGAATCGGCGGGGGGGCAAGTAGAACTTGTGGGTTAAGATAAGAACAGTTTAAGACAACAGAAAGGAAGAAATTAATAATGATAATAACAATAATAAAATGACAATGATAAAAGAATTGGAATATAGAAAACAAGTGATGCACAATGTAATTGCTCACCACTTGCTGAGCGATGCTCTGTTAGTTCCCGAGCAGCAATCCACTCCCCAGGCCAGCTCCCTGCAGTTTATATACTAGATGTGACATCACATGGTATGGAATACCCCTTTGGCCAGTTTGGGTCAGCTGCCCTGGCTGTGCCCCCTCCAGACTTGTGTCCCTCCAGCCTTCTTGCTGGCTGGGCATGAGAAGCTGAAAAATCCTTGACTTTGTATAAACATTACTTAGCAACAACTGAAAACATCAGTGTGTTATCAACATTCTTGTCATACTAAATCTAAAACATAACACTATACCAGCTACTAGAAAGAAAATTAACTCTATCCCAGCCAAAATCAGGACAAATGGGTAAGACAGTTCCAGAAGATGTACTGGAAGGAAGTAGGGGATTATTCTCACTTCTGTTAGTTGAATGCTAATGCTGCTGACATTGGAAAGAGGTGTTAGTAGGCTGTGAGAATTCGTGCAGGTGCAATGGCTCTGTGCTCTCCCCTGGGAAATGATTTATCAGCAGCTTAAAGCAATAACTAACTAAAACAGCCACCTGCCTTATGCTACAGCAGTAGGTAATAATGTTACTGTGTGAAGATTACTATAGGTGAAAAGAGGCCATGGTCTCTTTCTGTCCTAAGCAGGAAAGAACTGTTCTGAAAGCAGAAAGTCTCTTCCTTGCTTCTTGAAACTTTTTTTCAGTGAAGGATTTGTTTGACTGACTGGCTTGCACATAAATCCTTCTGAGACCATCTTGAGGTGATCTCATTGAAATGACAGGGTAGGAGGGCTCTTGCCTCTCCTGCTATTACTGTTTGTTTAGGTGTGTAGGTATTTACTGCAAGGCTAGCTCAACAGAGCAACTAGAGCCTGACCATGCAGACATCTGTAATGCAGGAAAGCTAAAAGTTCAAGGCGTTCTGCAGTTTGCATAGTTTATTCTTTTAAACTTGGCAGTTTATAATCTCTTCTGCCTGTTTGTGGATTCTGCTCAGAATCTCCAAGATACTGGAATTTTCCATCATAAAAATAAATGGAAAGTAGGGGGAAGTGAGTGCCTCTGAAAATCCTACTTCAAGTTATTTCTTCCCTCCTTTTAGGTGAAAGAAACTTCATGTGAGTTTGTATTTGAGTATCATCTTGTTCCCTGGACAAGAGCAGCCTGGGTCTTGGCACTCAAAATCATTGAATCAAACTCTTGCAGGATGCCTGGTCCAACTCCTTGCTCAAAGCAGGGCCAACTCTGAAGTTGGGTAGAGTTGCTCAGAGCTTTGCCCAGTCAAGCTGTGAATATCTCAAAAGACTGAGATTCTACAACCTCCACAGGCAGCCTAGTCTAGTCTATGGTCATCCTTATTTTGATCCCTCTCCTTCAAGGGAGCCAAGGGCTTTTGATGGCTGACCCTTTCAGCCTAATGGTCCAGACAGTTCTCCACTTCCCTTATATGCCACCCATCCAGCCCATACCTCTATAACTTGGCTGATCTAGATACTGAGGGAGACTGCTGAAAGCTTTGCTAGAATCAAGGTAAATTATATCCACTGGTCTTCCTTTGTTCAAGGTCACCCTTCTCTTCATAGAAGGAGATCAGGTCAGTTAAGCACTATTTCCTTTGGCTAACTCCCTGTTGCCAGTTCCCCATGACCTTCTCATCCTTACTGTGCTTAGAAATGGCGTCGAAGACTTGCTCCACAGTCTTTCCAGGGACTGTGGTTAAGTCTGTGGTTTCCCAAGATCATCCTTCTTGAAGAAGAATGCAACTTTTTTGCCTTTCTGTAGTTATTGGGGCCCTCATGAAATTGCCATGACCTTTTAAAGGTGGTTGAGAGTGGTGTCTCAATGGTGCTGGCCAGCAGTCTCATTGGCCTCATTTGTCACATGAGCCCATAGGACCAGACAGATACTCAGTCTGTTCTCCCAGACTCTTCCATTAGGCAGAGGAACCAAGAAGGCCTGAGAGCAAACCTTACTAGTAAAGGCCTTTTCTGCTTCTGTTGCCATCTAGTCCCCCAGCCCATTCAGCAACAGAACCATGTTTTCTTTAAAATCGCTGTTGCTGACTCTGTACCAGGAGAAGCCCTTGTTGTTTCCTCTTGCATGTTTTACTAATTTTGGCTCCAGGGGAGCTTCAGCCTCCCTAGGACCATCCCTATATACCCAGGCAATGTTCCTGTTTCCCTTCATGTTTCCCTTCATCCTTCTACCTTCTGCATGCTTCTGTGAGATCTCATCAACTCATTCAGGGCTGTCATATAATTTGTTCAGTTTTTTTAACTAACAAAGTAACATACCTGCCTTGGGATTTTGCTTAGGTAAGGCAATATTTTTAAGACTTAAAAAAAAAAAAAAAAGTACCCTACTAGCATATATGAATACCCACGGTTGAAGTAGCTTGCAGAGCTTGAGACTGATCTTGTGCGGGCTGATAAAGTACTTGCAGATATGAAAAGGGACTGCTAAAGGTGATCTTAGTTTTGATGAGAACTTATGAATATTCACTCACTTCTTTCTCAATTTTAGTAGCTTCTTCCTATTGCAGCCTGTTGTGTATTGAATTGTTAGGGACATATTCTACACCCACTCTCCAGGTGTTGCCAACTCTCACAAGCACTCTCATTCTGATTAAAGGAATTGACTGGCTATATTACCTGAATTCTTTTGGCCTTATTCATATTAGCCTGAGGCGGGGGGGGAAGTAAAAGCGTGTAAACTTTAAGTGCCCCAAGTCAAAAGCCACAGCACAGGCAGCTCATACTGGTGTGGTACAGGACAGCATCAGGGTAGGTGTTACAGCGAAGCTTCTGATGACTAGTTACGAGTCCGGTCACCTACTGCACTGCTGATGCTTCCCCCAGCACTCATGAGAGTTTTAGCCTGTGCACTCCTTAACCCACTAACTTAATTCTGGTCTCTGTACAGATTCCTTAAACGCTTCTGGGCACAGAATCTCCTGTGAGTAGAACATGACAGAAATGTAAAATTTCTCTGAGCTAGAACGAACATCAAACTAAGCTGCGTGTTACTTGGCAGATAGCTCTGTTGGAGTTGAATGGCTGAATGAGAGTTTGGAGTTGTAATGTGGCTTTTAATGTCTGGACATGTTTCACTGGCACTGATGATTTTTGCTTTATTTAGCTTGGGAAAACAGACTACTCTGTGACGTCCATTTTATAAAGCTATTACTAAAACTGATTTTTTTTTTCAGCTACTGCTGCCTTCAAGGCTGCTAGAAATCCACAGGATGAAGCCAGAAAGAACATAATCTGTTGAACTGTGATGCTGAAGCAGATTTGCAAACATCAAAAGTGAAGAAAATATTCTGCTTTTAAAACATAAATCACTACAATCTCTGAAATGACTTACTATAATAAAATGGCAATGAATTTTTCATGAAGTACAGCAATAGCACCAGATGGCTACTGGGCCTGTGGGAAAATCTTCCCATTTCACATTAATTCTGAAAAACAGTGAACTCTAAATGGCATGCAGTAGTAAACAGGTCACCCACAATCTAGTGACCGATGTTAGTTTGGACCTAAAATAAATGTATAGATTCAGACGTTCTAAACTGGCATATTTTCCTGGACTTCTATCTGAGGTCTGGCTCCATGAATTTTTGTCTACACAGGTCTCTCTGCGGTGTGTAGGTGGGTGGTATTTGGTTTAAATTGCTTTCTGCTCACACAGTTGTCTTCTGTCCTTTTTTTATCTTGTCACATCCTGCTATAACTAACCTGCCTTCAAAGTGATATTGCTCCAATGTGGAATGGATGAGACCACTGTAAATGTTCATGTGAACTTTACCCATGTCATATGAGCTAGAGTGGTAGTCTCTGCAGTATGTGGCTTTTCTTGTCATTAGGAAGTCATGTTAGTTTAGCTTTGTACTTTCCACTGTTGAAGCAACACTTTTATTACTGTTGGCATGCACCCAGCTGTATTTGTCTGTTACTTCAATTTATGGCAAGTTCAAGCAAGGAGTGTATTATGCGTAGCATCCTCTGTGTTGCTTTTAGTCATGTGTGGTGACCTAGAGTAAGAGTATGAATTTCTGTTGATGCAATACATAAAGAAGGAGTAATTCAAGGCTCAACCCTGTGACCTGTCAAAATCAAAGAGGAATGCTTGGTTAAAGATTCCTCAAACAGAAAAGTCATTTCCCAGAGCTTTTTTTCTTTGCAAACCTAGATCACATTTTGGCCTTAGATGCCTCCAACCTTGGGTTTTTTGCTTATTCTTTTTTCTACCTTTTTATTTTCATAGTGGCATCTAAGGTAGCTTAACAAAACTAAAACATGGTCTTATCTATCATTGTACTTCTGACCAGT
This sequence comes from Haliaeetus leucocephalus, assembly GCF_000737465.1. Classification (NCBI taxonomy): domain Eukaryota; kingdom Metazoa; phylum Chordata; class Aves; order Accipitriformes; family Accipitridae; genus Haliaeetus; species Haliaeetus leucocephalus. The sequence continues at coordinate 7,456,784 of NW_010973002.1, read as the reverse complement.
GTACTTCTGAATGGTGGGAAATGGATTTGAATAAGGGGCTGGGGCTGTGTGTATGTACAAACAATGACTCTGCCTTAAGCCATTGCAGATTAAGATTTAATGCACACTAATCCATCTGAGTCCATATGAGGGTAAAGATTTTTTTTCCCCTTAGTCATGTGATTTTACTTTACTTATATTATTAAGTACCCTCTACAATTTACAACCCCAGTGGAAAAGCTTGGTGGGTTCCAAAGCATTTCTGCAGAGAATTTAAATACCTGCATGTACTTTGCCCTCATCAATCTGCAAATAGGAATTCTGTGCAAACATATGGGTGTATATGCTCTTCAGAGTGAAGTTCAGAGTCCTTATTTGGCTTTGGAGTGGCTGATGTGTCCACATGGCACAGTACAAGCCATGTTAGCTTCAGTGACAAGCAGCATAGCTACATTAGCCTGATTCTATTCCTCAGCTAACTTGCCTTGTCTCCCTGCAAACCTAACCAGACTGACCCCAGTGAAGTTGGCTGACATAGCTCTCTAACTAGAGGTGCTCTAGATAATCTGGGTGTATATTCCTGAATACGTATTTCAAGAAGTACACACACCCATGAGGACACACATATCAAGGCCAGGTATAGTTTATGCTCCTGGTTTTAACGGGACAACATCTTGGAAAATAGTAAGTGCATGTGTATGTAAGTGTGTGTATATATGCGTGTGTTATTTATTCCTCCCCTTCTATTTAGCTCTCTTCTCCATCTTGGTGGAACCCCTCTGAATTATATGGTCTGGTATAAGATAGATTGAAGGAATTTAGTCTAAACATTAATTTATAATTTTGGGGCTAATCTAAAGCATTATTATGTTAGTCAGATGACACTGTACTCTGCTGGAGTAGGAAATCAGCATGTGTGGCTTGGTGGGTGGAAGTGGAGGGGGTGAGAGGGCACCTGATCTCTGAGACTGGATCCGTAGCTAGTGCCTAGGGTTGGGCTGGGAGGCAGGAGGCTTGCACAGCCCCATGGATTTAGCTAACCCCCTGTGGGGCACGCAGGCGCTGCACTAGGGAGCAGATGCTGTCTTGCAACACCAGCAGTTCTGGGGGGATTATTGAACTGTGTTTCATTATGGGCTGTTTCTGGCTACAGACTTCTTGTCTGTTTGGGGTGGGGTGTTGGTGGGGTTTTCATGCCTTTTCTAGAGTATTGTACTGCAATATTATGGCAAACATTTCTCATAGGCCCTCAAACATGCTGCATGCTGCAGAGCTAGTCAGGTTGAATCTCAAAGCTGATACTACGGCAAGAAGTGCTGGAGTTGCAGTGAGAGTATTGCGTGTCCCCTTCCTTTCAGGAAGGTGGCATAATTCACGTGGTGACGTGTGCTGTTAGCTGAGCTGTAACTCCTTGTTGCTGACTTCATGAGTAAGTCTTACCTGAAAACAACCGACTTGTAGCTCCTGGGTTTTCCTTTGTTTAAATTAAACCACCTCAAATATGACCCTGAAACAAAATGAACAGGAAGATTTAGGAGTGGACTTGACAAAGCCTATTCCAAATTAAAAAAACCCAAACAAACGAACACAAAAAAACCTAGCAAAAAAACAAGGAGGAGAATTGAAACTGTGCCAAGCAGTTGTGGATGGGTGAAAACAAGAGAATGGCTTGGAGGAGGGGAAGCTGGGCATCGGGCAGGAGCAGACTTAACCTTACTGTAGTGCAAATATGTGCAACGTGCAGCTCCAACCCAGCTCTGCAAGATTCTTGTATAAATACAAGGTTCAGAGTACTAATGTATGTGGTGTGCCCCAGCAAAACTAAGCAAATAATAATAATAATAATAAAAAAAAGCCCTGTCAGTGTTACAGTCACTGTGACTGTCTACATATTTATGCTGATGATTGCGTATACAAGCCCTATTTCAGACATGTTTAAGTCTGTGTTGTAACTGTCTTGAAATGTATACTTACAATTTTATTGTTGTATTTAACTGTATAAAAATTAGTAACAATACAACTGTTCTATGCCAAAGTCATTCCACCTTAAACAAAACAAATCATTATCTTCTTCTGTCTACGTTTTCTGGGTATAAACACAGGACTGCTTTTGCTGGCCAGAGAACCTTTCTGGCTATTTATAGCATTACAAAAATCTTTCCAGGTTCTCTAGGTACTTATTAACAAGTCTTTCTTTTTGATATGGGGAAAAAAAAAAAATCACAAATATCTAGAATGAGACAGATAGGGAAAGGCTAGAGGCCCCTGAGAGATGCAACGTTTCTATTGTCCTCTCTGCTTTTCAACAATCACTCCGAAGTCACACTGCTGATCTACAAGATACTCATGAACGATCCTCTTGTCTTGTTAAAATACTCACTGAAAAGCTTGTGATTCAGAGAAGAGGAAGGCAAACACCTCTAGGGCTCTACCTGTTCCCTGATATCTTGTTTTACTGATGAATGCTGATTAGCTGGACTTCAGAAGTGGTGTTTTGCTGAGGAAAACAAATGCAGGCAGGAGGAAATGTGTGGTTATGTTGCCCTTGTTTCATGATGCTTTTTTTTTTTTTTCATCCCCTGCAAAGTTATGCCTCTGATATATATGCAAGCAGACACAAAAATGCTGTACTTCAGTGGAGAGAAAACATAGCTGAACATCTGAAAAATCTGTCTAAAAGTGAAATGCGACTTTCTGGAATAACATAGGAGAAGGTGGAAACATTTTGACCTCATATTCCTGAACTCTGGCAGCTGTTCAAAACATACTGCAGAAATGAGCCCATGGTGTGGGTGGCCAGAGCTCTTCAAAAGCAATTTTCTAATGATGGGTATACATGCATATGCAAATACACATACATATGTATTTGTTTTTTGTGTGTGTGATGTGGCTGCCCCCCCCCCCCCTTGAGCCGCGTGTCCTAGAGCTGCTGAAAGCACTGGGGCAGAGCAGTTCCCAGTGCCAGCACCGGGCTGCTGTGGCCCTGCTCAGGTCCCTGCTGGGGGAGCGAAGATGTGTGGGTCCACTCCTCTGGAATTGTACAAGATGAGCGTCAGCATGAGGTCAGAGAAGAGAGTCAAGTGCACTGATGCTTACAGTGTTTTTTCTTCGAAGTGACTTTTTTTTCTATCTCCTCCCTGATCTTGTCTAAACTCCCCCCCCCTTTCCTCTCGTACTGGCGGAGCCCATTTCCTCGTTTGCTACGACAGCATCGAGGAGGGAGAGCGTGGCTTTGGTGGCGTTTGGAAATCTAAGAGCGCGTTTCCTTTCCCACTGCTTTCCGCTGAGTCAGAGCAGCAGAGGGTGTTCCTGACAGCTGCCTTCATGGCTGGGCTCTTACGGCATGCCTGGACCGCACCCACCTCCCAGATAAACAGAACACTCTGCCTGCTTATGAATTCTGTTCTTTGGCCAGTTTGAGGCATTTTTCAAAGCCATGCTATTGTCACTTTTCCTTTGATGTGCAAAGCTGAGCGGGAGTATGAGCTGCCTCTTTCTGCAGCCAAGAGCTTGGGAGATAACAATGTTATCAGAGCATGAGATGACTATCCATGTAATGTTAATATTCAGATAGCCCTGACTTTCAAGAGGTAATGGAAGACTTTCAGCCAGGCACTTTTGTTTCTAACACGTAGGCTGGGCTAACCCACTGAAAAAAAGGGGTGCATAAGAAATTTCTGACCTTTATTTAGGGTAGTTGTTACCCCCCCCCAAAAAAAAAAAAAACCCCAAACCTAGCTGTACTCTTATATGTAATTAGGCAGGTAAAAGAAGAGGAGCTTCCACATCAGACAGACTTGTATCCCTGCCCACAACTAAGTAAAGCACATGCAAGTGGCAGGGATTTAGCTAGTGCTCTTCTGAGAAGGTTTCTTCCTTGTGAACAGAGAAGCTGAGGAAACTGCGATGGACTAAAAAAGCCTTGGTAAACAGCAATACTGCTGTTTTTATTACAGAGGGAGATAGGGTATTTGTAAGCTTTTTTTTCACCAACAGGATTGGTGTGGGGTGTGTGGGCACAACCTCAGGTGGGAATAGGACTAGCTCACTAAGTTTTTAAGATAAAAGTACACAGCCTCGCACTCCTTGGGTGGATGCAGCCCTTGAGAAGGATGTGCTTTAAGCCAATGGGAGATAGGTGGAAAAATCAGATGATGTGCTCAGAGCTCACTCTTGGTACCAAGAATGTGAAGCTTTACAGCTGCATGCCACCTCTGCTCCTGGAAACCACCCATGACTCTGGAGGGTCAGACAGATGATTTTTTTTTTTTTTTTTTCTTTTGGTACCTAGCTAAGATGAGCCTGATACACTGAAGGCTGCCTTTAGTGTAGTCTCCTTTATAGTCTACTAATGTTACTTTTCAGTTCTGTGTACAATTTAAGAGCTAGGGAAACATTTTCTTCTAGATGTAGAATAGGTATGTTGCCTAGATTTTTCACTAGAACAGTAAGGGACAGCTTAGGTTAACTGTGGGGCTAACTGAAACAACAAACTTGCATCCAAGTTCTGCATTAGATGACATATAAAGCTACTGGTGCCTTTGTAGTTCCCATATCCTTTGCCTCGTAGAGCAAGGGAGTGAACTGGGGAACCGAACTACACTTTTCTGTGCAGATGCTAGCTAATGCGGAGATGCCCGAGTCTCTCAAGTTGTCTGTGATCCTGAAAAACCTAATCTAGACCTGCAGGATATTATTGTGTTAAGTGCACACAATAGCCTTGGTTAGATTTCTGAGAGGAAAAGGAGGTGTTAGTACTATACAGTCAGTCTGTAACAACCATTATCATTAATAATATATTAAAAAGAAGGTTTATAGCCCTAAGGCTATCATCTTAATGATGCATAATCTCAGAAATGTCAAGGTGACTCAGTGTGATGTGATGGACCATGGCATCTCTGAACTGCTCTGAAATGTGCCATTCTGAATAGCACACATCCTGAAATGCACATGGTGCTCAGACACAAAGGCTTTGTCACCCTCTGAATCAGAAACACTCTCCTTGGCAAGGATACAGAGTAGCATTGCTTCCTAAGAATGTGGGCTTGTTTTTACAGTCTGTAGCTAATTTGTAGTGTGAAAGATTCTGTAGGTAAATAATAATCTAATTCCCCTGCTATTGGGATAGAAATACTTTTTGCTCATGTTCACATGAATGGGGGAAGCTAAGTATGGCTCAAAAATATTGTGGATCCAGTAGGGATATATTTGTCACATTGCTGCAGTTTAGCTGAAAGTTCTTGCAATTAACAACATCTTTTTGTTTGCGTGTGTTAGTTTTGTGCTGTGTCACCATACTTGTCTCTCAGATAACATTATTCTTTTTATGAGCACAGCCTCTTTTCACACAGCGGGTTAACCAACACCGTATTCTTGTTTGTAAATTGCATTAGGGCAGCTTTAAGCTCTTCCCTGGGGTCAGTACAAATCAAAGTTAAGCACTGATGCCAAAACCTTATGCACAGCTACTCTGACCAGATTTTTATTGTATATTTTAGTGATAAAGTCCAGTGCAATAACAAAAATACGTTGATGATGTGAAGGGAGCTGTAGGAAGAGTTTAATCTGAATTCGTCAGACTATCAGAATGACATCAAATAAAGGGCAGTTCATCTGAATGTCATCTTTCATTGGAGTAGGTAGTTGCAAATTCTTAGGAAATAGCATTCCTAGTAGGGAGCGGGTGGTGTAGCCACTTCTCCCACCCCGTGACCTGATGTTTTAATTTTATCTTTAGACAGTGCCTTTCAACCATAGACTTTTATTATGTTTAGTAGACTCTTTTTTTATAATGAGCTGGGCTTCCTGACCAGCAGAACATCTACGTTCCTTGATAATTACCCAACAGTTTCTCTCAGAAAGCTCTTCTCTTAGAGTGTGTTATATTTACTCAATAAACTTGCTCTGCACTTAGCATTCTGAGTGGGTTTTCCCATTTTAGCACCAGTTGGTTTTCTAAATTAAAATAGCTTTGCTGGTATGACAGTGCAGGTGCAAATTCATTGGGTCTTGGACAAAATTGAGATGGAGCCTTGCCACTTCCAATTTTTTATGCTAGAGGACTGACACCTAAGTTATTCTTGGGCTCTTGTGTAGTCTAGGCTGTGCACTGAGAAATTTGTCTCTGTCCATTGCATGTTATACCACAAAGTGACTTTGGGTAGTGCCAGTGCAAGTAAGAGTTCTGTGGCAAATACTGGGCTTTAGTCGAGTTAGTAGCCAAACTCTCGTTAATTTCTATAGAGTCAGGCTTGTAAATGTCACGGGTTTTTTTGTCCAATCTCTGACAGGGGGGCAAATATGAGCACATATCTGCCTATACATTTTGCTTTAAAACCAGGTGACCACGTTAGCTGAGGTGGTGCTATGCCTGAGGCTACAAAGTCATGGTGAAAGGCTTTCTCTGCTTAGTTGGGCTTGGTGCTGTCCTAACATGCTCATGCAGGCATTTCTTTTTTTCCAGCATGGCAATGAACTGAAAAAACTTTCATCTGCTTGGCAGAAGCCCACAGTATGCAGTGCAAACAGATCCCTGTCTGACATCCAAGTGAGTTATACCAAGTGTGCATTCCTCAGTCCTTCTTTGTAAAATGAGGATAATTCCTTCTTCCTTTTATAAGGTGCTTTGGAGGAAAGGTGTTTAATTGATGTAAAGTGTTACTGTTAAGAATGTACCTCTTTGTTTCCAGCTGCTCCTGCTGCTGACATACAACCCAATTCTTTTTCTCTCAGGCATTACTCCAGTGAGAGAGAACAAGTTTTGACTGGTCTTCATGCAGTGATATCCCTGAGTTCATGGCATTGCTGCTGTTTTACCACCCTCATGACTGACCTTGATTGTACCAATGCTTTTCCTAATCCCGACAAGAAAAGTAACTTTTGCTTCTGTCCAGCAAGTATAAACATGTTTGATTAACTTCCAGTAAAACTGAGGCTTTGTCTTTAGTTAGGAAGCTTTCTTAGCAAGGAGGAGAGCTGTTTGTATCTGAAACATTGTCAGGTTTCTCTGCCTGACGGCTTTGTCTCATTGAGACACTGCCTACTAAGGTGGGGGGTGGCATCTTGTTCTAGAGGCCATCAGTAGTCTCACCTTGACTTCAGCTGTAACCAAAGAGCCTCTTTTTTCTTTTTTTTCCTCCAGTAAAGCTTTCAGTAAAAAAAAAAAAATTCTCGAGGGACATCAGAGACTGCAAATGCAATAAGTAAAATCCTATCAGACAGTATGTTTAGAAGGTATGTACTGCAGTTCTGTCGGGTTTAATTAGCTGGTTTTAGTCTGTGGCACAGATAGCTCCAAGACTCTTTATTTCCTATGCATTCCTTTATCATAAAGGCATTGATGATAAAGTCAGAGGTCTTGGGAGTGGTAAGGAGTGAGGGATGTTACCTTCTGAAAAAAAAGAACAACCCCAAAAACCCCAAACAAAACCACTTTGTAAACAGTCCTTTCTAGTTCTTTTTTCCTTTCTCCCCAGCCCTGTGGCTGCATTGTGCTGTTGTGAGAGACCTGTTAGGATTGCAAAGTAGCAGTTCACTCTTGGCAGGTCCTAGAAAAGATGAGAGAGGAGTTGTTGTCTAGTATCTGCCAGCAGCTCCAGGAAGAAATGGAATTTGGGTCTCCCTGAAGGTGTCTGAATTAAGAGAAATGCAGCCTTCAGGTGCTTATTATGTATAATTGTATAACCAAGGGTTAATTAGGAAAGCCCCTGTGGTATTTCAAATGTTTGAGGGATGTCTTAAAGCTGAGCATACCAGGCTTTGGGATGGAGACTGAAGTCTTAACAAGTAGTCCTGCGGGACTTTTGCAACCCTATGTGACTCTCACTTTCACTGGCTTGGCTTGCTATTTTATAAGCTATGACGCAGATGTTAAAGCAAGAATAAGGAAATATTAATGCCTGATAAGCACTGCAGCAATTTGCAAATTTGCCAGGTAATTGAATTTAAAATAGATTAGCATATTCATGGTCCAAATGCTAGCACGTATATTAGCACATACACAATCTTGTATAAATAGTCATGATATTAGCTAATTTGTTACATATTTGGCATAGGGTGTATATTGTTTACTCACCAATGCCAAACTGCAGGCTAGCTCTAACAGCATAGGATGTGTTTAAAAAAAAAAAAAAAAAAAGGCTGAGGCCATGAAAGTCAGAGGTAAAAATTTTAGGTACCAATAATTCACCATGAGGAGTCTCTATGTAACTATGCTGTATCCTCTGCATCTGGTACATATCAATTTTTTGAGCTATGGCTTGATAAACTTAGAAATCCTGATTACATCCTTGAAAAAACCTGTGAAAGAATAGAATCTATATAAAAAGAAACAGTCCATTTTGTAGGAATATACTTCAGCCAGCTGTGGAACTACTAGGGAAAGAAACTGCAAGGCTCTGTTGCAGAAAAGTTGTTTGTTGTGTTTTGTTTTGTTTTGTTTTTTCTTTTCAGATAATCTTGCCAGAAAGTCCTCAGTTCATTTGCCTAATAACATAGGATAATTCAAACAGCACCAGGCACTTTGGTGATTCCTGTCTTGCCTCTAGCTGCTGTTCCAGGAGGGTACAGGTCCCATAATGTCTGATTAAATATGCAGCCTTAGGCAGGTGTCTTAGATACCCCAAAGAACTGAGTCCAGAGACTTCCAACAAAAAACTAAAGCATCTGGGAACCAATTTCCTGCATTAATACAGTACTGTGGAAAATTATAAAGTATAAACTGTTTTCAGTTTCTTAAAATGCAAGTTTCTCTAACCTCTTATCTGCTTGAGCAGCTAAAAATTCTCTTTGCTAATACTATAATGGCTCCAAAGTTGGGAAATGCTTTATTTTTTGGGGTTTTTTTGTTTGCTTGTTTGTTTTTTGTTGTTGTTGTTTTGTTTTGGGTTTTTTTGTGGTTTTTTTTCAGTGTCAGATACTCTTCAGCATCTCCAAACATAAATTTATAACTGTCTAGGAACTGATATTAAAAAATAATACCACCCCCCCCCAATAACTTAGTTTGATCTCATAATTTGTTTCCAAAGTTCTAATCAGTAACAAAATCAGTTACTTTTGTTTGAATTGATTCTGGTTTGAGATGTGTGTTAATAAAAATCTACATCAAGTTGCAGCACTGGCTCCCGTCCAGAATTATATTATGCAAGATTGCAGCAGTTAGCCATGCTCTGGAAAGCCTGTCTGAGAGCACATAGTTGGAAGCATGGGGCTGTGGTTTTTTCTGCATTGCACTGCTGTAGAGATCATAGCAGGACTCCAGTATCATGGAACTGCAAATCTGGGCAGATGTTCTTTAACAAATGTTTGATGTGTAGTGTTTATGACAAGAAAACTCGTTTAAACTTGTGTTCAAAGTCAGTTGAACTTGGATCATACAATTAAACCCTCACTGTATGCTGGTTAGTCTCCTTACTGTCTTCACAGTAGGAACTATTTCTAAAATTACTGATGTGAGCAAGGGACTTTCCCCGACTTTAAGAGGGGCTGGACCAGATATTTACCATTATTTTATGATTTATTTTTTTAAACAGCTTTAGCCTGACAGTGTTAGTGCAGAGTCAAGATTATCTTCAGAACTGCATCAATTATGATCAACTCGGGATCTTACTGTTATCTCTTAATGGTCGATAAAATAAGGATACACCCAGCTTGCCACGATAGCAAAATGCATCTGTGGGAGGTGTGGGTGCAAAAAATGAAGTATAAATCCCTGTTTTGGTTATTTGGTCACAAATATACTCTGCTCTTGAACCCGGCCCTGCCAGCTATTAATATGCAGGGGAGTTGTGCAGATACTCAAACCTATCCCTGCCAGAGGCAGATGGGGAGGATGAAGGTGGGGAGGAAAGACTCTGGAGTTTGAACTTAGCAAAACCTTGTGTCTTTGGAAAGTGAAATTGTGGAAGTTTACTCTACAGATTAGCAGCTGTCAGTTTTTCATCAAAAACAAAATCAAGGGCCAGCTATTTACAGTCAGTTGTCTATGAGCCGGATTTAGTTTGAGAAGCATGATTCCTAGTCAGTGTAACTGCTTTCCTGCAGCTGTTATGATGTTATAGATAGGTTACTTATCCTCACAAATTTGAAACTACAGTCAATTATACCATCATAAATTCAACATGAGCTTTTTGTTGCTTGGCACACTGTACACAGTGCAGTATACAAAAGTGCGATATCCATCTTTTTTTTTTTTTAAAGATTCATTCCAAAGAATGAAACAGTAAGTGGGTAAGAAGGGTAGGTCAAACTCTGTATCTGTCAGTTGTGACAACGTATTCTTTAGCAATGGGCTATAGGTGTCCAGTGGTGGGAAATCTGCCCAAAAGGGAGGTTAGACTGTTGCAAAAGAAGTTTTCTATAGAACCCCCCAAAATGGTGGTCTACCTCTGTAAAGCAGACAGTGGGTATTTATGAGGAAAGTGAAGCATGCTTTCCTCCCAAAGACTCTGCTGTATGGCCCAGTGGTGCGAGTTGAGGGTGATGGTCAGGCAAAGCATTTCCATTAATGTTGCTATTAAACCTTTTTGTTAATTGCTTGCAAGCAGGGAGGGGGCTCCAGACATCAGTGCAGAAGTACCTGGTCAGATCTCATGTCTACTGGCTTGGGGCAGCACTCATCAACCTTGGTGAGAGCTCATGGTCCCCTGGATGCCTTCAGAAATTGTTGGCTGCTGTGTAGTGCTGTTGAATAATGATCAGGTATTTTCTTTTTTCTTCCTATTTTCTCTCTTCCTTCTTCTCAAGTTGCCTTCTCTGAAAGCTGTGACCCTCAGCCTTTCCACCCCACACACCCTCTGTTGTTGTCTGTGTTTGATCCCTGCTCGCAAGGTGTGTGTCTGTTTTGGGTGAGGATGTATTATTAGGATATATCTGCTTGCTTTTCTCCTATGTATTTTCAAGATGGACAGTAGCCGATGGCAGATAACTAGGGGAAAACATAAAGACTATGGTAATACTCCCTGCAGCTCTGGAAGAAAAATCATTGCTCTTAATGTAAACCTCTGCTCATGGGTTCCTTTTTCGCTTTCCCTGTTGCACAATTTGCTTTCCTAAGGGCGCTGCCTCCCACTCGATACAGGTGTGAAGCAGGTGTTCCTTATGACTGAAGATGGTCTATTTGGGGTAAGCATGTGTCAGCCGAAGTCCCCACCTGCTTGCAGAGTGTTCTTCAATGTCAAATTCAAAGGATGGTTTGAAGGTCAAAGGAGGTTTTGTGGTTTTTTCTGGTTACATGTCTGCCTCCTTGGTATAGCAACTAGAAAAGTAAAATTAGGGGAAGTACAGATAGCTGCATTCTTGGCAGTTGATATAATTTGAATGTTGACTACCTTTGAGTGTTTATATATGTGTAGAGGGAGGTGGTTTCATGAAAAATGCAAGAATGAGTCTATGAGAGGAAACATGTAGAGACTGTCCTTGAGACCCAGCTGTCTTAATATTAGATAGTTTGTGCTGGTTTTGGCTGGGGTAGAGTTAATTTTCTTCGTAGTAGCTAGTACGGGGCTATGTTTTGGATTTGTGCTGGAAACAGTGTTGATAACACAGAGATGTTTTAGTTACTGCTGAGCAGTGCTTACACAGAGCCAAGGCCTTTTCTGCTGCTCACCCCACCCCACTGTGAGGAGGCTGGGGGGGCACAGGAAGTTGGGAGGGGACACAGCCGGGACAGCTGACCCCAACTGACCAAAGGCATATTCCAAAATCTATGATATCATGCTCAGCAATAAATCTAGGGGGAAGGTTGGCCAGGGGGCCGCTGCTCGGCAACTGGCTGGGCATCAGTTGGTTGGTCGTGAGCAATTGTTTTCATTGCCATCACTTGTCTTTCTTGGGTTTTATTTCTCTCTCTCTGTTATTTTCTTTTTCATTACAATTTATTATTATTATTTTATTTCAATTATTAAACCGTTCTTATCTCAACCCACAAGTTTTCTCGCTTTTACCCTTCTAATTCTCTTCCCCCATCCTGGTGGGGGGGTGAGAGAGTGAGCAGCTGTGTGGTGCTTAGTTGCCTGCTGGGGTTAAACCATGATATCGCTGTACCTGGTGATTTCACATTCTCTTATACTGGAAACCTTTTACTCAACAGGTCTGGATTTTCCTAAAAAATGGTTGGGGGGTTGGTTGGTTTTTCTGGGGGGCGGGGGGAGGGGAGCGTGTGTGTGTGTTTCCCTTAAAATTTTATTATTTTTTTTTGTGAATGTCAATGATAGTGCTTGTAGCCTCTGAAAGATCAATTTTGGGGGATATTTCAATGAGCAAAATGAGCAAACACAGCAATTCAGTGGGTATATAAAACTGTATTGTAGCAACCTTTTTATCCTTCATTCTAAGTCTGTCTCAAACTGACTGCAACACAGAAACATAGAAATCCTTCTATTTCCAAATTCATTGTTTCCTATTTTTTGTGGGATCTTAGTATGCATGATTTCACATACGCATACGTGCTACCAAATGTGTGAATACATAGTACCTTTTGGTTAATTTTTTATGGAAAGTCAAAGTCTCTGAAGAGAATTTATTAATAGAGCTGAATGGAATTGGAAGCTGAAACATTGCAGTGCTACAATGAGGATAATTTTAATACTGAGGGCGGCTCCAAAATGATTTGCATAGCTTCAGTAGTTTTCCGCTACCTGGAAACCTCAAGAGGCTGAATAATATTCTTACCTACTTGCAATTTATAAGGGCTATGGGTATCTCTAATCCAAAGCTTTCTCTTCATAGAGCTATGTTTTCTATTTTTGAGTTTGACTTCCTGCAATATTTGTGGAGGTAAGTAGGGCTTTTTCTGCAATGTCTTGGGGCGTGCCTGAAAAATGTTTTCTTTTGATAATTTTTTTTTCTCAGAGCAGCCCTCACCATAGAAACTTGTTTTTCAACTTAATACTGATAGGAAGCTGTTTATTTTTTAAAAAGTTACAAACAAGTAATTTTTTTTTTTTTTTAATAGCTACATCAAGATTGTGGTTTGCTAACTTGCCTGAGTAGGACCATAGGGTCAGGGTGACAGTACTGAGAGCCTGGAGGTCTGCGTGCTCCCTTCGTGTGGCCCCTGCTGATAGTGTCACTCCAGCAGGGTTTTACTGAAAGCCTTTCCCTGTGTTTCACGCAAACATCCTACTGATGAATTGGTGGTGGTGAGAAGTGCTGGTGTGACTGTGGATGGCACTTTTTGGACAGTGCGGTCGGTTGTGTGAGCTTCCTGATATGGCCCCAGTATCTCATCCCTTTTCTGTCTGCCCTGTGCTGGAGCTGCCTGAAGGCATGCTACCTCTTGTAGCAATGATCCCTACAGTAAGGAGAGAGCTTGCTTGCCTAATCCTGTCCATTTCTTACACAGGGAAAGAGAGAGAGAGTGGAAAGGGATATACAGATGAAAATCCTAGCTGCAGACCTGAGCAGGGCTGTGCTGCAGCACTTCATTTCCACTTCTGTCTTGCATCATTCCCACCTAGTCCTTAAAAATGCTCCTGTGGGTGGCCTGGCCCCAGACAACACTAACCATTGCCTCCAAAAGCCCTGTTGGTGTTACTGGTTTTGATCTGCTTCTGGCTGCATGGAGCCTGGGCTGCAAGCCTCAAAGTATAGGGCTTGCTCTTTGAGATAGCTCCCTGAGCAGCTTTCCAGAAAAAAGATCATGTATTCTCAAAGGTATTTTCTCTGACTTTATAGAAAAGGCCTTGGTCTGCTGCTGCTTCGCTAGGAATGAGCTGAAAGCCTTTGATATTTGAAAGCTGAGCTGTTATGATCAGATACATAAATCACATGGGTAGCTGGTCAAAAGTGTTCAGTATTAGATAATATTGCTAAAAAATGCTTCACTTGCTTTCATTGTCCTTTTCAGCAGGGCTGTTCATGTAGTCTGTGACTTCAGTTTTGGATTAGGTAGCTATAAGAAATCCTATACATATTAGGTTTACTCCATCAAAATTTGCTTCTCATGAATGATCTTCAATGTTTGCTTTTAATTTACTCTGAATGTCCACATTGGCAAACTTACTCTGCCAAGTATTTATAAAATATGAATGCAAACAAACAAAGCCTGAGGTTCAAACTGAAAAGTTTTTGCAGACTTCATTGAATTGTGTTTACTTTCTATTTACCTTATATTGGTTTATTCCATTTTATGAAGGTGCTGGGGCAGTAGCTTGGAGCAATCCCCCCGCCCCCCCTTCTACTCTGCAGCTCAAGAACACAAGAGAGAATATAGAGGGACTGTGTCCAAAGAAACCGAGTTATGGATTTCACGAAAATGTGTGGTCTGAGCTGCCCTGTGCTTTCTCCCATTGCAAGCACTGATATGAGATCCATGGACACTGTACCTGACTCTGCTTTCCACATTGCTGCCATGAGATACTTGAGTAGAAATTAATGAATTAAGACCTCAGGATCTTTGTTTTATGAAAAGAAAATCAAGACAGGTGTAATGAGAAGTCAGTCGCAAACAAATAACCTCACTTCTTAGTCTCGAAGGCTGAATAATTCTGTATGTATTTGCAAAATAAATTACAAGGCAAATGTGCTCAGGCACTGCATCCAGAGGGACTCCATTCTGCAGCTAATTTATTACTTGTTTTCATGTTAGTCGGCCTGTCAGAAGAGCTACTTATGTTCTGCATGAGGTGTTATCATTCTTGCTAGGTGCTGTTCTCTGCTAACAGAAATAATGTTTTTCAAGTTTAAGGATGAGATACTGTAAAGCCCATAGAAATGAACAGCCTAGCATTGGGCAAATGCCATTTGCCTAGCAAACAAATGCGCCTCTTCATTTTTATGTCCTTGGCTTAGGTTAAGCTTTCCCCTGATGGTTCATGAGCAGAACATTTTGGTGTTTAACGTGAAGGGACAGGAACAATTAAAACACAGGGTGTTAATGAAGGCCGGCTCTTGTGCTGGGCAGTGCAGTGCTGTGCAGGAGGCAGATGCTTGTACCACTGAGTCATGGGCTGTTTGGATTTTGTCCTTAAAGCTCCAGCTTCCTGAGTCGGGTGAAGGTATAATTAGTGCAAGGCTTGGCTTTTGTCTTGTTATTGTACTGTTGGAAACCCGAGAGCTTTGCACTGTTTCAGCGCACCTCCCTAACCTGAATGCTGGGCAGTAAACCTGAAGTACACTGTCAGAGGGTTGCTGGGTTTTTTCCCCACCACGTGTGGTAGCTGGGGCTTAAAGGAAAATACTGTACATTCCTCAGCTTGCTGCAAAATCACCAGAGCTTGTGTGTTGGGCGCAAACAGCCCCACACAAAGTGCAGCAGGGTGTGCTGGGGGCCGACTGCCTCATGCACCCAGCCTCATGGCAGCACCATGGCTGGGACAAAAACAGAACCCCACAGCCTATTGCCGTACCCCATGCCAGAAATGCAACAGAGCTTTATTTCAGAAACAGGGTTTAAGCCTTGGCAGCTCTGTTCAAAAGGCACTTTCTTTTATATGATCAGAAGCAATAATTTGGCTCTACTGCTTTATTCAGGCATGTGGATCACTGCTAGAAGTAAAGTGCCAGTGCAAGGGGCCATGGAGCCGAGGTCTTGCATAAGACCTACGTATGAAATTGAGTGTAGTTTGCATTGCGACTAGGTGAAACTCTGTTGATTAATTAAAAATGTAGTAACTGGCAGCATTTCAGACTCAGAAGACCATCCAACTGTTGTTCTGGGTTTTTTGGGGGACTTTAATTGTAGTCTTTGCTGGCACAGTAAAGGAATGTGGATTCTTTCTTTTATTTTTGCTGTGTAGCCTTGCAAGCCTCTTTGCATAAAGAGGGTCTGCTGATTTCAAGTGAAGCAGTGTTCACTGAAGTGGTAATCTTTTATTTGCTTCCAGAGAGGTGTGGATGTAAATAAATGAATCCTGAACTGCCAGCTTACTGTTGGCAACCCTCTGTTCGAGTTTAGGCATGCTCCTTGCAGTCAGGCCTGTGTGCCAAGGAGTTCCCGGCTAATACCTGTCAACAGAAACCCTTGCTCAGTGCTGGCACCGTGAGTTACCAGTGCCTAGACTGGCTCAGATGGAAGGAATAGTCTTTCACCTCTCTTTTCGTTATTAATTACAGGGCTGGGTACTGAATGATCCAGAGCCCTGTTAGGAGAGGTGGCCGCTCCCCTAAGAATGGAATGCTGTTCGCCCATCACTCTGGAAGCATCCCTCACTACCTGAGGCTTACGGTTAAAAATAAAAACCTCATACATACTGAGTATTGACAACAGAGATGGGCTAGAGAGAGGTGTGCAGAAATAAAGTAATTCTTTCTCTATGTCTAATGGATAATTTTTAGTTCTCCCCCCACAAGCTATAAAGTTTTTGAGGATACTTGTGTGAAGCATAAATGCTTCACCCCAAAACTTGCCTTTGTTAAAGGGGGCTTTTGATTAAGAGGTTGCATGCCTCCTTGGCATGAAAACTGGATGTTTTGAGTGTATATTCAACATTCTTCATTCCCCTGCTGTAAATTTCTTGATAAATTAATTATTCATGACATTTGTTTTAGCACTTTTCCTACGAGGTCATTGACCTCTCCACTTTTTAAGGCTAGAACAGCTGATGCCCTTTGGGTCAGAGTAGAGCTGTCCCTGTCAGAGTAATGACTTCCCTGGTGCTTACTGAACTGAAAACCAATCACAGAGTGTATCTTCTGCCTAGCAGGGCCGTGTTTACGTCAGTGTAGAAGCCTATTTCGGCACAGAAACTGTTTTACCATATAAAGCTATAAAACAATTTTTTTATTATTATAGTAAGTTTACATGATTCAACTTAGCTATGAAAAATCTCCAATGTTAATTTCTTAAAACACAAGGACTGGAAGTTAGGAATCTTGGAGGTGGGTTGGGTTTTTTGTGGTTTTTTTTTTGTTTGTTTTTAAAAAAACCCTTTCATTCTCATTGCAGAGGAGATCCTAAAAAATATTACTCTAGGTCTTCTTAAATTACTAGAAACCAAGTTAACAACAAAAACAAGTTAAATTATAAAAGTTTATAGTATACATAAAGTGCATATTTAATATAAAGGTGTAGGCACAAGCAGATTGTTGTGATTTTTGGACTTGCACAGGTTTGGCATGATTTGTGCTGATGGTGGGAAAGGCATGGGGTTGGGCTGAAGCTTTAGTGTGATGTGGAAGGTGAGAGATGTTTTTGGAAGGGCTGACTTCTAACATGGGCCTGAAGCTGAAATTACAAAAGAAATGCACATCAGCTGTGAGTGGCAGGGTAGGAGGTCAACGCAGAAGGAACATGGCAGGAAAAGGCAAGAAACCAACAGGTAACACTTGACTTGTTATTCAGCAAAAGTGCTGGGAACTCCACTCATAACAACAATGAAAAAAAGGAAAGCAAATGTTCTCGGGGATCCTGATATAAATAACATGGAATGCAAAGTTTTGCTGAATAAATTTAGGTGTGTTTGAACTTAAGTCCTGTTTGGAAGGTTAGCTTGAAAGGTCTGGTTTGGGTGAGAGAAAAAATGCATTTTGGGAATGGAATAGTGATTGTAAATGCTATGCAAGTACTAGCAGACGTCCACAGGATACCTCTCTACATAGGCCAAAGGGTGTGTGTGATGTCAAAATGAAGTGTGTAAAAGAGAAAGGGACTGACTTTGATACCTTTTTCTGCTTACAAATAATGACCTCAGTATACAGCTTGTTTATCTTCATTGTGGGCCTGAACACTTTCCTCCCAAATACAGCTGGTCAGGGTATATATAAACCATTTCTGTTTCTCTTTCCTTGCTGTTTGCAGGAGAAATAGTTTCGCTGATTTTTTTTTTTTTCTTAAGAATATGAGTATGTAATTAACTTCATGAAAGAAAGCTAAAATGAACAAGCTCCAGTCCTGGGGCAGTTTCTCTTGGGCCAACCCTGCTACACAATGGAGAAGACTGAAATTCACTCATTTTTTTCAGAGCTTGTAAGGGAAATAGACCTTACTGAAGACAAACTACTTCATGCCTTCCCAAGGTTTCTCTGCAATGTTTGTGAAAAAGAATTGAAGTTTAAAGTATGTGTGTGCACTGAAACTCTTTTTTTGATTAATAAGTAGGACTGTCTGGTAGAGAATATGACTTCAAATCATAGCAGAAATTTCCATCCCTTCTTCAGCAACAATGTTGGAAATAGTCATAGTTTGGTGACTGCTTTAAAAGGTATCTAGATTGCACAGACAGGAATATTGCGTTCCCTTGAAGAAAAAGGAAGAACAGAAACTTCCTTTGCTTTTCAGATAAAACAGTTTCTATTCTCTCTCCTTATACAAACTCTGGAGCTGTGGGCTGGAAGGAATCCCAGGGACCAGTTAATCTGTGCCTCTCTGCTGATGTGAGGCCAAATGTACCGAGCCTGCCCTAACACATGTTCTGCTAGTGTCTGCTCTTGAAAACTTTCAGGTATGATTTTCCAGTCTCCCTAGCTAGTCTAACCTTGTGTTTCATCTTTCTCAGTGCCTTCAGAATTTTCTCTAGTATTTAAGCTGAGCGTTAGTTATTGCAAATTAAGCTAAAGTTCTTGTTTTCTTGTTCCTAGCAGCAATGAAAAATAATTGCTTGCTGTCTTCCTTTGGTTTGAAAAGTGATATTATATCTGCCTCTGGCATTATTATTTTTTTTTTCTTAATCAAATATGGCTGTTGTTTTTTTTTCCACAACTTCTGTTGTTCTCTTCTAAATTTCCTGTATGAAATTTTGTTGTAGTAGAAATGGGGTCTAACAGATCAGAGTTTTGATGAAGTTTTATTAGAGCTGTAAAATGGAGATAGACACTATAGAGTGTAATTATAATGTATTTACAGGTTCCATTCTGGATATCCAAATGCTATTTAATTTCACTCTGTCCTTTCCAGAGCCCTCTTGCATACTTGGTTTTTCTGCACCCCTCCCAAAGTTGAATTTTGCTGTAGTGTCCCTCTGGTTTAACATAAACAGCTGCTCAATCAAGAAGGCAGAGGGAGAGGCTGCAATATGCTAAAGGGAAACTAAATTCCTTAGCAGCTTTTTGACTCCTGCATAAAGGTAAACAAACAAAAGTACACTAGACTTTCCTATGGGATGCAGGAGGTGCTCAGAGGTGAGAACACCAGTCAGACCATTGTGATCATCTAGAAAATGTCACCCTGTATTTCCTACGGCCATCTTGATTCTCCTGGTTGAGATAGGGTGGGAATGTTTTACCTAACACTAGATGTCTCTTTCTAAAGACTTCAGATGACTGATAATATGTTACCTGTGTGGATTATTTAATCAAATACTGCTGTGGAAAAAGGTGTAAATGTTAGCTCTAGTTTAGGATCCCCCATCAGTCCTTGCTTTTTGTTCAGCTACTTTGCACCCCCTTCTGATCCAATGTCTTGTGCTCCTTATGGGTATTCAGCATATTGCTTTTTCCCACCACAGGTATTTATTAAATCAGCCAGAAGGCCAGGAAATCCCCCACCATATCTGTGGTTAAGGTTTATCATAAAGTTCTAACATTTGTTAATGATAGACCTCAACAGATTCCCAGGGGTGTCTGTTGTAAGTAAAGAAAATTGACTGAAATTATGTTCTTTAAGTGGCTGTCTCCTCAAAACAGTATCTCTTGCTTGTTCATCCCTGAGTCACTGTAGCTGTGAACAGTAGTGAAAGCAGAATAATTTAAGAATTTTGGTTGCACTCCTAAGTGTTGTACTGAAGAAATTATTTCGTTTATGCTGTGAGTGGAACAGCCAGTTTCTCTCCCAAGGAGAATAAGCACAAGGCCGAACTGAAATTACTCATTGTTTGTTGCATTTGCATTCAGAAGGAGAGCCTGTGGTAGAGGGCCAGTGTTGCTGAATCACTGATTGTGGTTTGCTTTTCTGCAATAGTGAGAGGTGATGGGTATGAATAATGCTGCGGTCTAAATGTGTATAGTTCTTACGCTGTCTTTATTCTCATGGATATGTAGGACCTTGCCATGTCAACAGCAATTCCTCCCTCCCCCTTTCATCCCCATCAGTCATTTCTAAAGCTATTTGCATGTGAATCCCTATGGGCACCCCTTGCAACACTGGGGCTGACCTGCTAAAAGTAGGTCTCCTAGGCTTTCGATCATCTTGCCACACATAACAGCTAAATAATCCTGTCTGCCTGCAAGAAAATGACCTACACACTGAAGGAAAGGGCAGATGAAGGTTCTTACACTGAGTAATTACTCAGATAGGCATGCTGGTGCAGAGCAACAGATCACAGAAAAGCTATGAAACTGCTCCCAACTTCCTGACATGCAGATACCACCCAGTAAAGTGCTCAAGGTATTGACTGCACTTACTGTGTCAGGAAAGGGTCCATAGTGTCTACTCCCCTGGAGACTTCTCTGCATTACCCTGCTTCCTAACATGTATCTCTGCTGGCAACCACAACTGCCTAATGAAGTTAGTTCTTCACATTAAGTTAGATGTGTTATTAGGTCTTGGACATTAGATAACAGCACCTGACAACTATGCTAAAGCATGGCTGCAGACACTGTGTCTGAAGGCTCAGTTGGTAGCACAGCATACTGTAGTGTGGAAGATGCAGGTTTCAGATGGGTGATATCAGACAGTGTCATGCTAAACACTGTTGGGGATTTGGAGCTTTTATTTCTGCAGAAAGTGGAATTTCACCCACAGTCTATCATAACTATTCTACCACAGATAGGAATGGGAAAGCAGCGTTGTGGGATTTGTAAAGTTGTTTTTGCTTAGAGGGTGGTGCTGTGAGTGCAGCTGTGGCTGGCAACTAGAATGGCTTGGCATTATGTTAGGCAAAATGGCATTCACATAAGGAGTAGGGAAAAAACCCTGTGAAAAGTAGTTGTAGGAAATACTGTTTGGAAAAACATATTCGGATTCATTAACATACAACATAATTAATACTCTGCTTGTGCTGAAGCATTTACTTGTGGTTATATAATAAATATAAGCTTATTTGGACAATATGTAGTGCTATCTCAGCAGGATGATAACTGCTAACATGGAGCAAAATAGCTAAGGATGAGCTGATAGTTTTATATACTGCCCTTCTCAAACTTTCTAGGCATTGCATACTGCAACCCAGTAAATAACAATAAGTTAGGAGCAGCAGCAATTGTACTTTTTCACTTTCCTTTTAATTATAAGGTTAATGAGTTCTTGGAAGTTTTAGTCAGTGCAATGTGCTCCTGGTCATTTTCCAGTTGAGCAGTGAAAGTCATAAAAGCTTATTTTTCAAAGTGTTCATATAAATGTAGCCTTGGTATTGTTTGAAATATCATGATGGGATGCTCCAGAACATTGTTGTCTGGGTGCAAATGATCATATAATGCACAGAGAAAAAGAGGAAAACCAACTCATTTTACTTTTTCTAGACACATTTACTCTTTATCTTCTCATGGAGGAGTTTGTACAATTACAGAACTGGTGGAGGGGGGGGAAGGCAAGCACCTAAACTTTGAGGTTTCGAAGCCTGCTATTACTACACCTTCTGATATTAAGTTTTCCCAGGTCCTGAATGTTGACCCTTTCCTTCTGACACCCTCTTTTCTGCTAGGACTTCCAGATTTTTTTTCATGACACAATTTTGGCCAAATCTACTGAAAAAATTGAGGGTGGGGTTTTTTCTTCTTGTTCTCCCATTTCACCTATCCATCTTAAAATATTTTTAGAGAGTTTTAACCTTATTAGGAAATAAATTGATTTTTCTAAAGAGTTCTTATGCTGGTTTAGAGAACATTTTGCTTCTGTGACTTGAGAATTGTTAGATAACTTGCTTATTCATGTCAGCTTAGGTTCTGGAAGTGTTCTTATAAAAGTTTAACTGATGTCTTTGGCTTCAGCACTAAAAACCTTGTAATTTTCTTGTAAATGAATACTCTCTTCCTGAAACAATTACCTCTGTATTTTTGAGTGGCTTTCCTGTGGGTTTTTTGCCATCATCACTGGGGCATGAGGCCAGCTGTTCTACTCTTCTGAAAGTAGGACTTCTGAAAAACAAAGTAAAATAATTGGAAATTATTAAATTAGTAATACAGTTGCTGATATTTTCTCTCCTGCTAAACCAAATTACAACACATTCATATAAATAAATGGTAGCAGTTCAGGGGAGGGGGTTTTTTGTTTGGGTGTAGGTGGGTTTGTTTTGTTTTGTTTTTTTAATGTTTTAAATAATTTGGACTGCTGATTTTCTGTTTCTCCTGCTTTGGGCATGGTTTGGGAGAACAGAGACTACCGACTTAAAGATACTTACTTTCACATGCAAATATTCTCATTGACTTCAAAGAAAGTAACAACCTGTGAAACTTATAGCTCTGTTTGAGTCTTCACAGAAGCATGGTTATTGTTTGTGTTCTTTGAAACCTTGGAGGATTCAAATTCCACAGCCTTCCTGGGCAAACTATTCTAAAGCCGTACTATACCTGCAGGTAGATGTCAAAGCTTATGTTTTTTGCAGTGATGTTAGTTCATCCTTTTTCTATTCGCATTAGAAATAGCAAACAGATTCCAGTAATGGATGCATTTCAAGACTGTTCCAATTTTTCAGGTTCTCCATTCCCTTCCTTGTTTCCTGCTGCTCAGTCCCACAGTCTTTTTTTTTTTTTTTTTTTTTTATTAAAGAATTAGGTGCATGCCAGGCCTCATGTGCTTTATCCTATTTAGGACAAGAAAACATACTAGGTGTTAGGTTGTGTCTATTAGCATCCCTTTCACTGTGGTCAGAACAGTAAACTTCATGTCTCAAATTCAGGTGTGGGATTTGTTTGTATGTTTAGAAGCTATTTTTTAGCCAACAGGGAACAGAGAAGTGTAAAATTGTTAATTATTTCTAGAAGTAGCTGATAAAAATTAGAATGAACTAACAATGTATTCCAACAACCAAGATTCAGTCCTTGGAGTATCCTTATTGAAATTTTTCTGAGGACTTAAATCTATGGAGAAAAATAATGGCAGAGTAGGTGTATTATTTATAATTTTGCAAACAAGAAAACAGTTCCTAAATTGTACTTTTTTTGTGGTAAAAGGGAAAAAAAAAAGTCAGTCTAAGAGATAAAGAGTAAGTAATGAATGGTAAAACCTGATATTCTTTAACAGTCAGCAAATCATTTTCCTTCTGGTCTTCTTTAAGGAAGACGATATTGCTCTACAAATACTGGAAATGTACCCTACTATTGTTTGTCCTATTAAATGAAGATACTGAAAAAGAATAAGTAAAAGAAGTATTTTTCTGTTTCATGGATATTCTACTACTTAACATCTAATGTCAATCTATAAAACAATGCCTAGACAGTATAGAAAGACAATTGGAAAGCATGAAGGACCTTTATGCTCTTCTGCTTTGAGAATCTTCTTTTCCTAACTTTAACAAAATAAGGTAAAAATTAATGGATTCTTCTTTACTTCCTGGTGGGAAAAAAAAAGTGTTTATAACATCAAAGACAACAGGAAAAAAAAAAAATCTACCATTCTGATAATACGGTGTTTGTGGAGCAAAGGAACTAAATTGAGTGCCGAGTCTTTTGTGGGCTGGGATTTTTCTTTGTAGGTAGTACCTGGAATCTTTTCTACAGCTGTTTTTCATTTTTCAGGTTGTATGGTAGAAGTGGTGCATCTGTTTTGCAGTCTAAGACCAGATCTATGTTTTTGCAAATATGGTATAAATATGTAAACATTTTTCATTACCTAAGTTGTCAAAACCTACCCAAGTTTCTGAATAAAATGAAACCCAGTCAAAACTTTTTAGGCTTTGAATTTCTCTGGCAAATAACCAATTTCCTTTCACTGGAATGACCTGATGTGTGCAAAGGTCCTCCTAGGACTCTGTGCTTTCTCCCAGAAGAGGTGGGTCTGACTGTTGAGAGAGACTCAAGAGACAGTGCAATACAGGATCTCCTCTGGGAGAAAGTGTGACCTTCCTTTGTGATTGAAGGAAGCGGTTCCTGTTTCTTTCATGATTTTATGTACTGTGATAAGATTGCAGAGCTTAATAATCATAGGAGATAATAATAATCTTAAGGTTTCCTGGGTTTTGGTTACATAGTGAAAGCTTGAGTTCTGCAGGTGCAATTTGTCTCTAGTAGAGAAGGAGTGGTGATCTTTAAAGAAACCAGCATGTGGCAACTTCATTTAGCATGGGACTAAAACAGTGAAGGGTTGACATGACTGGTCTGATATTGTTGAGTAGCAACAGGAAGCTGGTGCTTTCACTGCTCATACCTTTTGATCATGAAATAAAGGAATTTGCAATTGTGATATGAATAAAAAAAAAGTGTAAGTGATATTTCTAAAACTAGCTCGTGCTTCAAATGAGAAATATGGAACACTGACTTCCAGAGCAGTCTTTCCAAGAGAGGGTAGATGGCAACTTGGGAAACACATAGAAGCTTGCATTGCTGTCATCCATGTTGAAACTGTCCTGCAGTTAAATAAAATGCTCTCCTTTTGACTCAAAACCTTTTGCCAGAACAAAAATTGAATGAATTGCAAAAATAAAAATACTAACGTAGCTTTAATTTTCACACAGACATAATCTGTTACTATTGCTGTTTTTCTAAAGAACTTTAGTTCATTAAGTGCGTACGTATGTCCTCCATTGACAAGATGTTACTTTTTTTTGCCTTTCAGAAACGCAATTACATCTAACACACAGTAAATCAAATGCAGAAAAATTATTAAATTATGCTAAGTGATTTGAAAGAAAATGCTAATGAGGCATTATACTTAGCATTGAAAACATCTATCCAGAGCTTTTGGATGACGATGTTAACGTATACAGAGACTTAAACACCTAAAAACTTCTGTTGAAACCTGTTCTCAGTCTTTTGCTTGTAGAAGGCTTTATTGTTGATAAACGTATTAATTTGGTGTACTGTTAATAACCAAGCTGTGCTGTCTGAAAGTGCAATAAACCTTCTAAACATTTAAAAAAAATAAATTATTTTTTTTCCCCTTTAAAGACTGTGTGTGAGAACTCTTGGAATGCTTTTGTTCTTTTGGAAAAATCTACCTCTGCCAGTAAATGTTGTCATTTATTAAGAATGATCTCGCTGTTTCCCTTTTTCTCCAGAGAACTAGTTGGTGTTTGTCATCCTCTAGAAGAGTCTCTTAAGTTCTCCTTTATTTCTATTGAATTTTCTGTCCTTTAAAGTGACAATAAGTTACAGAAGTCTTTAAAACATTATCTCCTTTATCAATGAAATGTCATTTATGCAGACTGTCCTTGAAAATATGTCCTAAAATAATGTGTTCTTTTTCTGTTTACCTCAGACTTTGAGCACGCTTTGATACTTTCAAACTTCTCTTCACAACCATAAAGTAATAAAGCTAGAAGTAATTATTTTTAAATCAAAGATAAATGAAGGCTGAAATGTTCTTGTAGATACTCTGAAAACAAATTTTCACTCCCCAACAAACTCCAGATATCATAGGATTTGCAATAAAACGTTAGCTAGAAGACATTTAAGGATGAATTCAAGGACTGACCACGAGTTGTCATCCAAGCTAGAGGTTACCCTAGAGCATTCCTTCAACAGATTCCTATAATAAATATATCGGAATACAGTAGATAACCCTAACTTATTTTAAGATAACAGTTGTTCTATCTATATGGTGTGTTTGTCTCTGACAATGAGAGACAGGACTCGATGACCTAGTCCTACATCTTCAAATTAGGGGTAGCAAGGTTTGTGGTTTTTGTTTTTGTTTTTGGTTTTCTTTTTTTGTTTTTGGTTTTGGGGTTTTTTTTGTATGTGTGTGTGGTGGTGTGTGTTTGGGGTGTGGTGTGGTGGGTTTGGGGATTTTTTTTTTATTTTATTTTTTTAAAATATTGCTGGCAGTACCTTTTCAGCACCTCTTGCATGGTTCCCCTGAAGACCCCCAGTGCCTTGTGTAGGTAGGTGTATAGAGCAATAGCAGACTGTGGCCATGTCCTGAAGGACTGTTTTCTCTTGGTAATGCTTTGGAACTGTGGTGCAGATGGACTCTTCAAAAGAGCAATACTTGAAAGGGAAATGCATAGGGTATATCCTATGGTTAACATATATTCTCTGTGATGAATAGTCTAAGAAGATGATAAATGTACGCAAAAGCTTGATGCCAGGGGACCATGCTTATAGGTAGGAGTAAGGGATCAGATCTTAGAAGAAGAAGAAGTAGAAGTAGGATGTGCTATTGCTGTTGAGAACTTAAAAAAAAAAAAAAAAAGCAAGCTTTTCTTTGAGTTATTAGAACCATAGAGAAAACAGCTGCTGTTTCTCTTGAATATCAGTGTTTTGTATCTAAAGCCTGACTCCAGCTTTGCATGCCTTTTCCCAAGCATGCTGGAGGACAAGGATATTTGTTTTGAAATACAACAATAATTTGCCCCCACTTTAAAAATTGTTTTCATTCAACTTCAGCTACTGACGTTGTGTGCCATTTTTATCCACTTACTACAGTGTCACCTCATCAGTCTCTCAGTGCAGAAAAATCAAAGGTCAGGCTAGGTGCCTCTCTTCCTTGGTGTTCAGTCATCTAGTTGATATGGATTCATTATTAAATTGTTTTATGCAAGAAAAGTGGAAAGCAAATAAATACAATACAATGAAATCTATTGCCTCGAAGATGTAGTGTGTGTGCATTTTACCCACTCCCTTGTAGTGTAATGTGAAAGTATGCTTGGAAACCGCAGTGATGGGGCACAGCAAAACAAACAACTCAGGGTAATAGAAACTGCTTCTCCTATGCCAAACTAACAAAAGCAGGGGAAAGTCTGCTAAAGCAAACATCTTGGACTGTGGCAGTAGAACTTGAAAGACTGGACCTGCCGAATGACAGTCTGCAAGTCCTTGCTGAATGAATTTGTACAAAGCACTAATGAAGACAAACAGTCTATTTAGGCGTTGCTGGAAAGCTCCCATTCAGCTAGCAGCTGGCATGAATGTTGTCAATCAGAAGACATAAGCAAATGACAAATAACTGGATATGTGGAAAAAATGAGATGACAATGAGCTGATTTCTCATTAGCACTTCTTTTCTTTTCTTTAGCTGTTATAAACACGTTATTCAGGGTTGGTTGTATTGGCCTCGTAAATGCCAGTAAGTCACCGTTGAAGGAGCGTGCAGATGGGAAGCTGCTCCCCGGGTGGGAGGACAGTCCCCCTCCACGGGAGCCGGGCAGTTTGCATCCCAAAGTCTTCACAGCTCTCTGTGCTCCCGAGGTAACTTCTGTGGGGCACAAGAAAAGCAACTCCTGCGTGAACGGGATTGCTGTGAAGTGCTGACGAAGAAAGCCATTTTAATGAAAACTAGAGGAAGGATTACTGTCAATAGTAGGGCTAACAGAATACTTTAAAGTGTATTATCAAAGTAGAACAGCCTATTTGGTGGTGTTTGGTTTTTGTGTGTGTTGTTCTGTTTTTTTTTTTGTTGTTGTTTTTTGTTGGGTTTTTTTCCAGTCTTCATAGACTTTGTGTGTTCTTTTTCTTCGAATAATGGAAACGATTAAATAACTGTAAACTAGAAGCAATTAAAAGTGTTACAGAATTGCCTGGAGAGCCCTTCTGCTGTAGACCAGGTCTCTAAGCAGTATAAATGGCCCTGGACTGCAGTGCTTCGGATTCAGCTTCATGTCCAGTATGAAAAATGGGACTATTGGGTACAATGGTTAATTTTGCATTCTAGAAACTGGAATCCAATATAAATGGGACTTTTGCAGCCAAACTATGATGTCTTAAAGCACGTGAAAGCTGTCTGAGATTAGGTGTGTCTTTCCAGCCCCTTACCTCCCTTCCTCCCCTGATCCCCCATCTCTGTCAGACTTGCCTTGCAGTCACACTTCCTTTTCAGTTTGGGGATTGACATAAATTGGGGTGGTACAAAGCAGATGAGTCCGACACTGGCATTGTGTTGTGCTGCTTGCAGGTTTCCTAGCTTCTTCACTTGAAGCAAGAGATTGGATTGAGCTACACTTGCCTATGGCAACCATATCTGATGTTTGACATTAATGAGTTTAAATCCTAAAGCAGAATGTGGAAGTTTCTGCTTTCTAAACTCAAGTGGTCAGTCCAGCTGAAGGTGAGATTTTTTCAATTTTTAGAAATGAAATGTTTGTGTTGTATGTGGGTTTTTTGTTTGCTTGGATTTTTTGTTCCTCTTCCACCATCACTGGACAACTGGTCTCAAAGTGTTTTTCACTTTATATTGTAGATTGTCTAATTAGGACTGAAAGGAGGGGATGTGTGTCTGTTTATATGTATATGTGTACAGATAGATACTTATATGGTCAAAATGTTGTTTCTGTTCCCCTGAGGAGGGGATTACAATGGTCAGCTGGTAGATCCATTTCTTCCATGTGCTTCAAATCCACCACAACCGATTCAAATTATTAGTCATCCAGGATTTATAGTACTATTTTCTCTCCTTGCTTTCCCTTTCTGTGTAATTATCTGTAGTCTTATGTACCTACAGGCATTTGAAAATCCTACTTGGTGCTTATTTACTTTTTTTGAAATCATGTTGAAAATATAGCCCTTAGCCTTTTTACGTCTGTGTAGGATGATAATAGTTTCTTACCTTTAAGGGAGGAATTTTGGACAGTTGGGGGAACCTGGGCTGCCTGAGTAATACCCAGCATGAGGTTAAAAACCAACCAAACAAAAGATCTATTTACTGGGGCTCCTTTTAGTGCACTCAGCCGTGCTTGGGGGAGTGCTTGCACTGCCTCATTGGCAGGGTCCTCCGCCAGGCTCCTCTTCCATTTGGATGGGTGCTGGTGCTGCCAGACCTGGACATTGCAACTTCCCTTCCTGCTTTTCAAGTTGATTTTTCAACATGTTGTGGCCTTATGGAGACCCTGAATGGTCAGTGATAAATAAAGCAAAAATCATAAATAAAAAAACCAAAAACAACACCACACCCCAACCCCCCCAAAACATCCTTAGAGATAATGTATTTTCCTGCTAATAAGCCCATTGTTCCTGAGATTCTAACCGGTTCTCTGTTATGTGCTGTATTATGTAGGGATTTGGATCTGTGCATATTTTAGCAGTGTATGTATCCATGAACGCACATCGAATCAGCCCTTTCTCGTCTGAGTCAAAATACATGGTGACAGTTTGTGAAAATAACATCTGCCAACAAGAAGTACTCTAGGCAGTAGAAGAGGAGCTATACTGCAAGCACTGAACTGGGTCTGGTTCAGCCTTTCGGTGCTTTCCAGTATGGCATTGAGTCATACAGTTTTTTGCACAGTGAATGCATAACAAACCTTCATAATAAGTAATGGCAGTTGCAGTGTTAAATAAATATATTGGAATGAGTCTTGTTATATTAGCCAAGAAAATAAAAAAATGACATAAATTATGAGCAAAGAGGGATGAGGATAGAGAAGGATGCGTATGGGGTTAAATCCCTGCCCAGGATCAGCTTGCTTTGCTTCCTGGCCCTGCCGTGGATTGCCTGTGTGTCCCTCTTTTTAGCAAATGAAACAGATAATGCAGAGATTTTGTTGGTTTGTTTTTGTTTGTTTTTTTTTTCCTGTTTTGGGTGGTTGGTGTTTTGTTTTTTTTCTGATTTAGATTGCAGAGTTCTTTAGCAACAGTATCTTACTATTAATATGTATGCCAGATAGTACACCCTGGGGTCCTAATTTTGTAACAGACTCAAAATAGTACTGTAATAGTGTTTAATGATGATCACAATAGGAAGATACAAGTTTAGCACTACGCATCTCAGATAAATTTTGGGGATGCTGCTTCTTTTGTGATGTGGGTGATGTTGATGAGATTCCATCATTCTGGCTGACCATAGCCACTTTTGTTCTGAGGCACACTTTTTATATTCAGTTTTCACCAAAGGAAAATGGTTGTGAAGTCTTGGAGAATTAGACTACGGGAAAATTACCTGAGGCTGGTCTCATCTGAAACATGCCTACAGTATCCTGAATTCTGTAGACTGTGCCAATGTGTGGTTGAGACTATCAGGAACTTCCCGGGTTAGACTTGTGATTTGCAAGCAGTTTGAGTGATGATCCAGAAGATTTAAGTATCTCTAGGGTACAAGCACTGGAATAGTATAAAAATATTGCTACAAGTGTGAGGACAAAAAGCATATATAAAAGAAAAAAAAAATCTATAAAGTGGCTGATTTTGGTGGTAGAATAGGTAAACAGGCCCATAAGCCTTTCATTGGAAATAAAACAGAAGCAGCAAACTTGGAGTCTCAAGGTATAAACTCATACAGCCTGTCAAAAGGAATAGTGCCATAAAGAATTAAAAAAATCTCTTCTATTGCAAGAACCCTAACTCTCTTTCTGTAGTGCATGTTATGTGATAAAGGATTTTCTTTTCTCTGTGTGGTCCCATTTGATTACAATGCTAGGAGTGCCTGGCTGCATTCCATATATAATTAATTGCAGCTTTGGTTTCAGATTGCAGTGGGGCCAGGCTGCCTCTACCCCTTGCACTTGTTCACATCTTTAGATAGCTTTCCACCATGCCAGCTGGTGAGTGAATGGAGCCTTTCACAGCAAGCCTAATAGGCATGAATGGTTGAGTCATTGTCCTTGTTGGCTCTCTAGTTAATCTAGTGACAAACAAGGTTGGAGCTGCTGCAGTTGACATTTTCTTTATTGCCTGTGTTTTCAGCATAAACACTGTGTGTAAAGGGATTTCATCTTTTTGCCAGCTCGTTTCTGTTTCTTGCTGGTTTTGGAAGGAAAGTATTCTTTATGAAGAGGTACTAGTAAAAGCTGCTATGTGTTATGTTCATTTGTTTACTTTTAGTTTCCAGCAAAGCAGACAGTTGAATACCTCAGGTTGTGCGTTCAGGTTCCAAGTTTTACAATTTTTTTATACCTTCTGAGGTTCAATTCTCTCTGCTGACATGAATGATTTCTGCATTGCATGTGAAGTTAAGTTACACTAAGCTATCGTTTCAGTTCTTGCCTGCTTATAGGGATGTGTTTCTGAACTGTTATTCATTTATTTATGCTGTTTACAAGCTTAAATAAAATTAAAAAAAAGAGATATATTTTCTTACAGGGATTAATACCCTTTTGTGATGCAAAAAGTAGCAAAAAATGTATTCTATCTAGGAAATTTTGTAACAATAGAAAATGTCCTTTCTATGAGTAATTTTCAATTCCATATGTATGAAACAATCGTTTTTCTAAAATACTTCTGCTATTTCCCTCATTGAATTCTAAAAGGTAAACTAACTTTAGATAGCGTGTAGTAAAAAAAGTAATCAGAAATGCAAATAAATTTAACGTAGTGTTTGAAAATCATGTGTTTTCATAAATGCTTTTGCTCAATCATGATATCTAAAAAGTTTTTTTTTTTGTTTTTTTTTAAGCCTTTTCTGAATTCAAGAAGGAAAGAGGAACATGTGCCAACTTTTCATTTCCCTATTTTCTAGATCTTTCAAAATCAAAGAAGGAAAATCGAGTCAAAAGGGCAAAAGCAACATCCAGCAAAACTGCTCACTGACAATCTTGTCATTTATGGAGCCAGGATAAACAAAACCACAGTTCCTGCAGTTGCTTTTCTTCTATAATGAGTTGTGCGTAGTACAAAAAAGTACAACTCAGTGACTGCTTCTCAGTCTTCTTACAGCAGAAAACTGTGACAATGAGAAACGTGGGCATTGTAGTAACCTCCTTCCATGTAACACTGGTGTGATATGGGCATACATAGTGAGCCCTTGGCTCAGACAGAGGCTTTAGAAGTCCCTGAGCTAATCAGTACCACAACACTGCTGGGGGGTAATTTCACGCTCTGCCCTCATTTAGCCTGGAGGAGTGGCGCAGGGAAGGGGAGTACCCTGGGTAGCATCATGGTGATGTCTGGTCTGTCAGGGAGGCAGGATGCCTTCTTGAGCCCCTCAGGTAGAGGACTTGGGCTATTTGTACATCTGTGCTTTGTTCTGGGCCATCCTGCTCACCTGGCAATGGTGAAGTTTTGCAGAGGAAGATACCCTCTTTGACACTGAAAAATGTTCTTTCATACAGCAGAGAAAATGAGATTATTTTCAATAACAGCTCTTGTACACCTTCTGCTTCCTTGTTTTCACAATAAAACATCTTTCTGGAATCTCCCTGGGCCTCTGCCCATGTCTGCTGTTATAAACGAGCAAATGTTTCACAGTGCTTAATGGGCTCCATCTAAACTTGCATAAAGAAATGCTGGAAGCTGTAGGGGTTGGCTGGGGCAGGGGCTGTTGTACCTGTAATGCAGAGGAACTGGGAACAAAACTCTCATTAAGGTTAAAGGAGAAATTTGCTTAATTCCTTGCTAACCATGCTGAAAGTCTTCCCCAAGAGACACAGTTTAATAGTCATAATTGAATTTGATTTGTATTAGTCCTCTTTGCCTAATTAAAAATGTATATAAAAAAGCAGAAGACAGGGAGAAAAGACCAGTTAAGCTCTTCAGTAATTGGGGCTCACTGATATTTCACCAGTGCAGCAAGAGCAGGAAGAAAACAGCCAATCCTTTTGTAATTCTGCCACATCTTGGGACAGTTATCTAGCTACAGTGGTGATTGACGGACGGTGAGCGTTGACTTTCTTGTCTGATAATCTCAACAATATGCTACTTGTTTGCAAGGGTAGTAAGAGAAGAAATCTAACTACAGCACAAGTATGAGGTTTGTTTTAATTAGACCAAAAGCAATTTTTTTTTTGGACCCTACTTCTATATTTTGTTTATGGTTGCCGTTAAATTGAGGTATTTTCTTACCATGATAACCCACAATGAAATCCTATCTCTCTCTCTCACTTTTTGTCTTCTAGTATGTAATTTTGTTTTGTAGTCTTAATTATCTGAATAATCTCACAGATTTGGTTTATTAAAGTGAGTAAACACAACTACATTTGGCCAATTCTTGATGGCTTTTAGACCTTTCAAGTTTATTGCATTGTTCTCAATTCCAAGAGAGTAATAAGTTAAAATATTGTGTCTGATGATCCTTTATATGTTTTGGTTTTTTTCAAGGATTTGTTTAAAGTTTGGTGTTCCAGAATAAAAAAAAAAAAAGGGTGTGTGTGTGTGTGGAATTTGTTCATTGCTTCATTTTGTGTGGGGGAGCTTCCCTGAAAGCCACACGTGATGTAGTCAGTGTGGTTCAATCTTGCTGTGCAACACTGATATTATGCTGTCTGACCCAGAAGTCTCTGTGGCCGAAGGCCATAGGCTAAATGTTATTTCATTTTGTATTGGGAAAGTACAATTTGGAAGCTGACTAAAAGAAAAATCTGAAATCCAAAGTTGAGTGAAGCTCATAAAGATTGCACAAAGAGATGATAAAATCTCATTGTATGAAAGAAGCAAAATCTCTCTTTTTTTTTTTTTTTTTTTTTTTTAATTCTGCCTTTTCTGCAATAAATAGCTACTTGAGTAGGCGTTATGTTCTGCACAGGAGTTTCCTGCAGAGAGTTCACTGCAGATTTGTTAGCATTAAGGAATACCTTGGAAGGATTAGGGTAAGAGTCTTAGCAGACTAATCTCTAGAGGACATTCTTGATAACATGTGACTGGCTTCTGACTTTTGACCTTCCCCATTAAAGTGTTGGCAGCAGAATAATTATCATGAGGCACTATAGAAAACCAAATGTTTAAATTATTTCCTCCAATTAAGAGGTTTTTTTAACATGTAAATGCAATGTTACATATGTAGAAGTCATTGGTGGTGATGGTTCTTCATGATAATGACATAAAAATAGTGCTGTTCAAACCTGCTGAACTGTATCTTGATCCAAAGAATAATTTTAACTGCACTGAAAGATTATTAATCAAAAAAGAATGACATGAAACAAAAAATGAACAGATTTCTGGATCTGACTACTTTCAGTCCTCTTCTGGTTTCCCTAACTTGCTCATCACCCTTTGATTTACACTGAAAAGAGGGGTATAAAACATGGTTGGCTTGCCTTCATGCTGCAAGGCATCTTTTTGCCTTCACTGTCCACACTGATGCATCTCCACTAGTGCTAGCATAGTCCACTCTGAGCATTCTACTATCATCTTGGTGGAGATGAGCCAAAAAGGTTTATATGAGGTTTGGTGTTAAAGTCTAGCAGGCACCTGGCATTCTCCCACTTCTTTCCTGAGGTAGCAGCAGTGTGGATCATTTTAGGAGAAAGAAAATGCTGGTCACACCACAACTACCCTTATAAATAGACCTTCAGTAGTGAATACAGAACAATTCTACATTTAGTATTCCCACTGCTGTTTTAAAAAGAACTCGTAAGTATTTGCTGGACTTTGATCTTTTTCTTTTTTTTCCACTGAAAACAGTCATGTTTGTTCTGCCTAAAGAGAAGACTTTTGTTAAATCCCCTTGCAAATAGTCCCTGATCTCTATATTTCCAAATCTTTCTTCCTTCTCAGCCGTGTCAGTTTGCGGGAGGAACAAAATCACTATGGCAGCAGGCTGCTTCCCAGAAGTGTCAAAGGAACCTGCCAAGTTTCATAGGTTTATTTTGTGCGGTGCTGAGATTCTCTTTTGTGTTTGTCACATAAGCAGTTTAAAATGGCAGTATTTGAACTAGGATTTCACACTCCCTTATTCTGTCCCTGGCAGGGCCACTGTGTGTTTCCTCATCCATGTCCGTCTCATGCTTGCTCCTGAGAGGATGGAAAGGAAGTGGTGGGGTAAAAGCCTTCTTAATTTGCTTCCGAAGACAAAGGTCTCATCACGCCTATTGTACTGGAGCACTGGTACAAATCAAAACAGCAGCCCCCTGAGAGTGTTCAAATGGGGTTTTCTGGGACTGTGTCACACTTGTTTTCTCATTGGAAGGTCAGAAGGGCTCAGTAAGGTCAGTAACAGCAGATCAGTCTCATCTATGCTGCAAGACTGAGCCATTTTTTTAATCATGTCAGGGGGTAGCATCCCCAGCAGACCAGCTATCACTGTTCAGCCAGCCAGCCCTGCTGGGAGCAGGGAAACTCTCGGTGATAGATGCTTCTCTTATAGGATGTGTTATTGCCATTGGGAAAACACTTCCACAGCTTTGGCATGTGCTTGCTTCAATCTGCCAAATTAATTTCCTAGCTCTGGTTTGGACTCATTCTTTCAAGTAGCATCTGGGAGATGCTGGGATGCTGTTTTGGGTTTGTGTGGTAGGGTTTTGGTAACAGGGGAGGGGCTACAGGGGTGGCTTCTCTGAGAAGCTGCTAGAACCTTCCCTGCTCCAAGTTGGACCCTGCTGCTGGGCAAGGCCAAGCCCATCAGCAACGGTGGTAGTGCCTCTGGGATAACCTTTTTAAGAAGGGGAAACCTGCAGTGGAGGGGAAGTGGAATGTGAGAGAAACACACCTATGCTGACACCAAGGTCAGTGAAGAAGGAGGGGGAGGAGGTGCGCCGGAGGAGGGGATGCCCCTGCAGCCCGTGGTGAGATGGCAGGCTGTCCCCCCCCCAAGCCCATGGAGTTGAGCGGGGGAGCAGATGCCCACCTGCAGCCTGGGGAGGACCCCACGCTGGAGCAGGTGGATGCCCCTGAAGAGGGCTGTGACTCCATGGGAAAGCTTGTGCTGGAGCAGTCTGTGACTGAAGGACTGCAGCCCACGGGAAGGAATCATGTTGGAGAAGTTCATGGAGAACTGTGTCCTGCAGGAGGGACCCCACACTGGGGCAGGGGAAGAGTGTGAGGAGTCCTCCCCCTGAGGAGGAAGGAGCAGCAGAGACAACATGTGATGAACTGACCCCAACCCCCATTCCTCATCCCCCTGTGCTGCTGGGGGGAGAAGGTAGAGAAAATTGGGAGTTGAGCCAGGAAGGAAGGAGGGGTGGGGGAAAGCGTTTTAAGATTTGGTTTTATTTCTCATTATCCTTGTTTTGACTTGATAGGTAGTAAATTAAGTTGATTTTGTTTTTTCCCCAAGTTGAGTCTGTCTTTTGTCCATGACCATAATTGGTGAGTGATCCCGCCCTGTTCTTGCCTTGACCCACGAGCTTTTCTTTATATTTTCTCCTCCCCATCCCACTGGGGCTGGGGGGGAGGAGTGGGTGAGCGGCTTCGTGGTGCTTTGTTGCTGGCTGGGCTTAAACCACAACAGGTGCCATATCTGGTCGTGGGTTATGTACTCTTCCAGGCTGAGGGCTGTAAGAATGTGATCATACTATTGAAATGCCTGCCCCTCTGCACTGCACATCCATAAGGAGCACCCTTGTGTCTGATTTTTGTGGGATCCCCACAGGTATTCAGTTCTGCAGTGCAGACAGGTCCTAAGCCTCTAGCTGTGTCAGCCGCTTCTTGTGGTAATGACATCAAGTCAAAAGGATGACCTGGCACCTTTTCTCATAAGTGTGTCGTGCTTTGTTTTTGGGATGGCCACTGGAAAAATATAGGTGGTGCTCCATGCCCATACACTGGGTTTTGATGTATGCCTGTGTTTTGGCTACTTACTGTACGTTACAGGCTACTCTACTGATTCCCTATCAAATGGCTGAGTTTAATTTCATTTGTGCTTGGAGCCAAAGCTTCCTCAGTTAAACACTTAGAATTGTTCTTTGGAGGCATCCATTTCTTTCTACTGACCATAGAGGAAATATAAATTCCTAGCTGAAGTTCTTTGAGTCACCTGTTGGTCTGTGTACCTTCGCAGGACTGAAATAAGTCCTCTGAATCCAGCCCATACTCTTTGAAGTGCCTGATTTAGAGCCTTTTGTTGCATTGCTCTTTTGTTACTTGCCATTTTGCTCCCTTTTGCATTGACAGCAGCAAAGAAACCCTTATTTCAGTGCAATTCCATCAGTCATGTATAGAAATAGAGCAAATACCTAGAAAATCAGAATGGATCCCAGAAGGGCCTTGTGGCAATTTCTGTTCCAACTTCAAAAGATACCATTTACATAATGCAACATCTTCACTGGAATGAATAAACTGTGATTTAATGCAAGATCTTTTGTCTTATACTTTACATTTAAATAATAGACACATAAAAATTAAAATAAAAATAGCCGAAAGAGTGATGTTTGGTTAATGAAGCTGTGAAATCACAGCTTGTTTCTGACGCACAGCATCAAAAGTTTTCACTCTTATTTTAGCAAGCACTAAGAGGCAGGTTCATATTAGCTGATCTAATCCAGTCCAATTTTATATTATCTTAATCTCAGCTGCTCCCCATGCTCAGTTTCAATTTATGTATTACTGGGCTCCCTCTGGTCTCCTCTCCTACTTCCCTCTGGCTGTTTTAAGATTGTAGACAGCTCAGAGTCACTCTCTTCTAAGACAAGCATGGGCATGAAAGTTAATTGTCTGTTCATCTTTTTCTTGGCTTAGACCCGTACACCTGCCTTGTAAAGACCTCTCTAACATCTCTACCTCTTATAAGAAAACAGTGCTTTTTTTCCATGAAAAAGTGCTTTCCATACTGTTTTGGTTTTTTTTACCACAATTGGATAATTCTGTGGAAGTGTGGGGGGTCTCCCTCTGCTCTAACTGAAGGCTTTAACCACACTGCAGACACTTCTGTATATAGAATTTCTACAGCCTGCAACCTCCTGTAGGCTTCTTTCCTTATGTAGGTTTCCCCTCCAGTTATTCTTGCTTTTATTCATGGCTGTAGGGTTGTTGGTTTTTCCCCCCCTGAAGCTTTTGGGACAACTACTTGCATTAGCTTCTATCTCTGGCTCCCCCCATTCTCAATTCCCTCTTAAGCCTTCCTCAGTGGGAGGGTGTTTTCTTTATAAGCTACAAGCAGCCCAGAAAGGCACCCTTGCAGCTTTCACTCACTACAACTGTTGTGCACACCTCCATGAACAGCTAGCTTAAAGGAAATCAGCTTCCAAAATGTTAAATGTTAGCAAAGCTCACCCAGCACATGCTTATTATGCCATCTGTTACAAAGAGGAATGAGGCTGCAGTGGAGAAAGAACATACTGAGAAGGAGAATAAATCCTATTTCTTACTCTATGCCACTCTGTGCTCTGCATATCCTGCCATATTATAATTTTTCTAACTACTTCAGGTTTCCTTTGCAGATTTGACTTTCAGCCTTTTCCTAATGCGTGCAAACAGGCTTCACGGCTGCTTCTATACTGCATCTTGGGTACCGGTCATCTATACTACCATTTTAACTGGAAGTATGGTGCTGGCAAGTCCTAGCTGCTCTTAGAACAGGTGATGTTAAGACTCTTGTAGGAAGAAGCATAAGTCTCTTCTACTGTTCCAAGGCTCATTGTACCCTGGTGTTCAGGTGTATCTTTCCAATTCTGAACTGGTCCCCTAGTTATTTCCTTTTGGTTTTATTTTTCTTAGTCAGATGATGGAGGACAGCCAAGGCTGACCACTAATTCTATTTTCAGTCTCTCTCTCTTTTTTTTTTTTTTTGTGAGCATGTGCCTAACAGGGGAGAATATGGCCAGCTTTCACACAGGAAGCAGAAGTTCAGATTCTGGGGGCTGTTTCAGCCCATGTTAATTTCTTAAAACACAGTGTTCCAAAGACTAAACAATAAGCTTGAAGGGGCTAGGATCGCGCTCCTGCTTTAAGGTTGGGAAAGCTACAGAACAGTGGATGCATCAACATTCTGTGGGACTAGTGGTTTTTTTACTCACTGTCCTCATTTTGCCTGTGATAGAGTTAATTTTCTTTCTAGTAGCTGGCATAGTGTTATGTTGTTATTGTCACTTTATTATAATTATTATTTTCTTCCATTCTGTCCTATTAAACTGTCCTTGTCTCAACCCATGAGTTTTACTTTTTTTTTTTTCTTCTGATTCTCTCTCCCATCCCACTCAGTGGAGGGGAAGTGAGTGAGTGGCTGCGTGGTGCTTAGTTACTGGCTGGGGTTAAACCATGACACTCATCTAACCCACAAGTGTCGAGATGAGGATTTTCAACAGGTTTCTCCTCTCTGTTACAGACTGTGTTTTACATCCTTCTAAGGTACTTGTGAAGTCCTTACTCTGTAGCAAGAAATGCCCTTTCAGTCAAGGACTTTTCCATGTCCCTGTGCAGCCCCCCCCCGCCTCCCCCAAGCATGAGGAATGGTAACTAAAGGAACGGGGTTCTGTAAAATGGAAAGTGTGAAACGACGTGCAACTCATTGCAAGTTTTTGACTAATCTGAGGACAAATGCTTAAAACCAGAAAAAGGCTTACTGCCCTATGTATGGCTTTACTGAATCCTGATAGTAGAGATCCCTTTCACATGGGGAGTATGCTCTCTATGTTAGCAGTAACTCGAGAACCTCTGTTAATGGCTTTCAGAAAGGCTAGACAAACTTTTAAAATTTGTAAATCTGGAATTAAATTTTTGGTTTGGGGGTGTGTATTTTTGTGTCTTTTTTGTTGTTGTTGTTGTTTTGGTGTGTGTTTTGGTTTTTTTTTTTGTTTCATTTTGTTTGTTTTTTTTTTTGTTCAGGTCAGTTACTGAGGATATATGCTGAAACTAAGAGGCTACTGGAGCATGATAGCAGTGTTTATGACTGCATCAGACCGTGATAACAGCCAGCTTTCAGACTGGTTCAACTGTCAGGAATACCATGTATATGACTTGAATACAAGTATTTGTGAATAGAATACAACTACTTGCTGTTCCATATTTATAAAAAAAGAGATTTATAATAATTCTCGATAGTGAATCTGCCTTTCTTTGGGTTCAGAATTATACTTAGGTGTAGTTTGAGGGGCCTGCAGACATGCTCTCACAAAAGCATTACCCTAGTTATACCAAGTTTACTGCAGTCAGGGAATAAGTGAGATGTAAATGAGATCAGAATCCAGGTTGTGGTATAAACTGCACGTTACTGTCTACATAAGGGAAATCATTCTGCTTTCCTATCTGGTTACGGTAAGACTAGTACGTCATTAGGGGTTTTGCCAGGGGAAATCTGTATGTCTGACGCTTTTAAGATATCAGAGCTACGTTAGAAACTCTTCAGTTACTAAAATGCTGTTGAACCTTATTGATGCAGATACAGGAAGAAAAGATTTTGGCAGCATAACCAAATGCACTTCTGAAGGTTAGAAATGTGCAGCACTGCAGTTCAACACACCTGCAGTGTCCCTGGAGTCTTCAACCCTTCAGAGGCTTCTGTAAGAAATAAATTACAGAGCAGCTCCAAATAAGGGAGAACTGGAAGAGTCTTGCTTCCGTTGTTTAGAATAGCATCAAAGCAGACTGTAAAAGGGAAGAACAGTTCATACCTCTTCTTCTGAATTCACAGCTCTCTTGTTTCTTTCTAGTATGTAACATAAGCTGAAGGATTAATTTGTTTTTAAGTGGCTTATTCTTTTTTAATGTCTCTTTTAAACGCGGATTGCCTCTCCTGGAAGGGATTACTGCAGAACTGGAGAATAGGTCCCAGAGGATGAGAATTCAGCAAGGGAAAAGGATATTTCATCAGAATGCTGAAGTATTAGATTGAATTAATTGCTCATTTACATGGCAGGCAAAAGTCTTGGAGAATGTGTGAGATGCTGGGTCAGCAAGAGGGAAAAAGAATGATGGGAAGAAGGGAAGGGGAACTTTATCAGTTTGACTCTTTTCTGTATGATTGCTGCTCCCAAGTGGATTAGAAAAGTCCTGCTAGAGGAATAGGGGGTAGGGAGGAGGGAATTGCCAACTAGAGATAGCCCCAATCTTGTTTGTAAACAAGATCGATAACAAAGCAATTCTGAATTGGGGGAAATGCCAAAGTTTTTTTTGTCCAGCCTGCTCATCTCCTTAGATGCTCTTCATATACTCAAATAATTCACTTCAATAGGTAGAATAAAGCTTATTTCATTATTTCCTTGAAACATCAAACTGCTACTGGAAGGACTTGTGAAAATAAATTGCAATTGCATCTCTCATAAGGATCACACATGGCAGCCAAAATACTGTCACTGTTTCAATATTAAAAGACTACCAAGGCCTTGTCCCCGGCTTTGGAGGTTCAGATGTGATGTGGCTGGTGCTGTGATAATACAGAATAACGAAAAACTCGAAGAAGGTGATACATTTTCACACAGCACTTGAAACTGGTGTAGGAACCAATTATTACTTGTTGTGTTAATATTTGGTTCTGATAAAAATGGCAGCCATATCTAGACAGATGTGTTGAGTGAGTCACAAAATGGCATGTTCTGATATAACACTTCTGACAGTGAGTGCTTCCTGAATGTCACAATAAGAATGTGTATGGTGTTTCTACTTTTACAAGAAGTTAAGCAACACACCAACATCAATTCCCTCCTAGAGCTAGAAAATCCATTCTATAAAGAGGAAAAAACCTCAACTACTCTTAAGCCAAGTAGTTCTATGGGATGAAGGATCTGGCTGTTGAACAGTGGCTTCTTAAGATTTGTGTCTCTTGGATTTTCTGATATCTAAAGTGGTTTGAGTTTTGAGGGCATCTTTTTCTGTCTTTGAGATGTTTGTCTTCTTCCTATAAGGGTTTCTGGGTTGTACTTGTACAGTCCCCTTCAGTTAGGGGCTAATCAGTCTTTCCTTTCTTTTTCTTTAATTGTGTAGGAACTAAACACCTTTCTCCCCTTCTGGCACATTTGGTTCAAACTGGTCAACATGTCCTGGAATGTGAACACACATGGAAAATCAGACAGCTTGGAAATACATAAACCTTCCAGGCTACTGACATGAACAGGAACATTTGCTTTACATTTAATTTTTCTAGGCTTGAAAAAAACGTTGTTAAGGCTGGCTGGTAGCTTTAGCACTCATTGAGGCAGCTGAGCCTCTGTGTCTGAACCAATTACTATGGTTTTAGTGGGATTGGGCAAAAAGGCAGTTCAATTCAAACTGCTTTATTGGCATGACTAGTGTCACAAGCTTTGCCAAAAGGCATGGTGCCACTAGGGATTTGCGAGACTCAACATGTCAGAATGATTTTGTTCTTAAAACAAGTGCTATTTGATACTTTATTCTGAAATGATTAGAACTGGAGAAGGTTTTGATCTCTGTTCCTGATCTTAGAGGTTCAGATAAATAGTCTCGGTAATGGCAGCATAACACTGTCAGCTATGCAGCTGAGGAATGAGGGAAAGCTTGGTCTTTTAATCTAAAAACTGACAAAGGTCAAACAATAAGACTCTTTCCAGTGTCTAGAAAGAGTCTAGAAAATAGAATTTGGCTTTAGGATACAAGGCACAAATCCCCAAACAGGGTCTTTTCTAAAAACGAAAGAAAGGCAAAATCCTTGCAAACGGCCTGTTAAATTGCGAGTAATTGCTGTAATAGAAAAGCGCTCAGCTGAGATCTTTGGTCACTATTTAGAATGACAATGCTAAGAGTTAAATCCTATTTTCTTTCAATCCAATATTCAAATAACATCAAACAATGCCCCAGAAAATGTATGTAAATTATAAAGAGGCTGGTTTGTACTTCTCAGAGTCTAGT
This sequence comes from Haliaeetus leucocephalus, assembly GCF_000737465.1. Taxonomy (NCBI): domain Eukaryota; kingdom Metazoa; phylum Chordata; class Aves; order Accipitriformes; family Accipitridae; genus Haliaeetus; species Haliaeetus leucocephalus. The sequence continues at coordinate 7,414,520 of NW_010973002.1, read as the reverse complement.
GTTGTGCACTGGAAAATGTTAAGCTGATAGAGAGTAAAGGGCTGCACTATTTTAAGCTCTCTTATCCAGTTAGCTGACTAAAACTGTTTTATAGCTAGAACAGAGCATCTGGGCTGGTACACATAGCATTCATCAGTGACTCTAAATCTGTGAAAAAGAGCAGGGAAACAACAAGCTTGGAATAGATTCTGTCAAGCCCAGAGCATCTGAACAATTTGTAGTTAGAAAACCCCACTGATGCTCAGAAATCACAAGTGTCTGCCAGTCCTTCAAGATTTACTTTCTCTGTGAGCATGTGCTGTTTTTCTGAAGTTCCTATGTGCCTTCTAAAAAAAAAAGTGGAAGATGGAACATACTGTACCGAGCAGCGAAGCAAGGAAGCCAGCATTGAAAGGAGAAAAACAATTCAGACTGGGACACTTCTGCTGTCTCCCAATTTATAACAGTTTGCATATAAAAAGGATGTTAATTTCCGTTGTTTTCTTTGTTCCTCTTGAAATTTTAATGTCAATACCAGGTGACTGATTAGTGCTCTGTTGCTCCCATCTAAAACCTCCAAAGAGGTCATGGAGTTTATAAAGGATTGTCTGCCTGGGGCAGGTCATCTACTAACAGATGTAGCTCTTAATCTTGTCCGTGGCTTTTAACCTGAGCTATGTCTTCTAGTTGCTGTAAGAGGCTCAGTGGTGCCATAACGTGTGCCTCGGTTTCCAGATTTTTAATTAAGAAAGTAAAAATCCAGAAATTTACCACCTCAGTATTCTTTCCCACAAAGAGCCCCTATATAGCACTTAAATTGCTACTTTTGGTCTTAACAGAGGAGTTTTGACTACATCAATGTTTGCTGGGACGAATTGAGGAATCCTGAAACCTGATCTGCATTTGTGGAGTACGGAGCTGAGTTAAAACAGACCTGATATTAACTCAGAATACTTCTTTCTTTTAACTCCAGAAAAACATAAAGAAAGCAATACTAATCTCTATTTTGGGGTGGCTGTGTAATTTTGGATCCTTACTCATATGGATTTTATTTTCAAACTCCGAGTACTTTTACAACTGAACTTGAATAGAATATAGCACTCTTGAGGCAGTAAAATATAGATTTTCAGAGAAAGGCTGTGGAGAATGTTGAAGTAAAAAGGTGTTGTAAGTGATAATGTTTTGGGCTGATAGCACTGTGAAATTTCTACTTTTGGTCTTGAAATCAACAGGACTTAAGTGGACGTGAAACATGGTGTTGGATAGAAAGTATGAAAGCCACCTTTGGGGGTTCTTTTAAACTTAACTCCTTTGTAGATGCTTCACTGCAGACATTTGTTGTGGCCTCTGCTTTCTGGACACTTCAGTATATGAAACTTCTGGGAAAACCCTTGCTTTAAGGAGTTACCGGTGTTCCACTCCTCAGGCCTCTTCCCACTCCCTTGCTGCAGGGGTGGGATGGAGAGAGGCTGCAGAGCTTTGGTTTTGCATAACTCCGAGATCATGGGCAGCCTTGGTGGTCTTGACCAGGCGGTATCTGTTGAACGGACTAGTGCATCTCCAGAAACTGCTGTAACTTGTGGCTGGGGCTGACCCAGCTCCTCAGAGCAGCCTGGGGTCTGGGAGGTGCATCTAATGCTGTCTCTCCAGGGAGCGCGGCTGAGAACTGCTCCTCTGGAGGTTTGCCACCTCTGCTTCCCTGTCTGTCCCCGGACTGAGCTGATCTCTGAGTGGTTCCTCGTGGACATGTGAATATAGTCATGTTAGATTGCCTCCTGCTCACCTGCCCTACATGGGCCGTGTAGATCAGATAGCAAACTGTTGGGAGAGGGTGACTGTTTTATTCCAAATACACACCATGTAGCACTGCACATTCACAGCAGTTTCCAGGGCCACCTTTCATTTATAAGAACACCACCAACAGCGAGATCAGGCCGTGGAAGATTGCCTTCCTCTCCGCAGAGAAGGGTGGAGGAATTCTGTCACTATGGAAGCTGAGCCTGCGGGTATGGTATAATGGTGGTAGTTAAAGGTTTTCTTGGACATGGCAGTGATGATTCTACCTCAGCTTAATGAGCTGCTGAGCCCCCTGGGACAGGTACTAGCTGTATCTGGGGATACTTCTGAGTCTGCCGCTTTCTGCTGGGACAATTCAGCTCTGACACTTCCTGGTGTGGGCTGGTACCAAGTGACCCATCCAGGCTCTGCTTCCCCTCCCCTTCCAACACTGAGGATGCTGTCAGGTGGGCACCCTGCTGCACTCCCCCCAATACCAGCTGCAGCAGGGAGGCACCTGGGGCTGCATCTTGCATGTGAGAGTACTAGGGTGGCCTTAAAGACGAGCGCTTCCCCGAGTGCCCCACAGCTCATGTGGGATGGTAGCTCTGAGCTGTCAAGCTGTTAGTGAGCATGGGTTGGCTTGCCAGCTCAGTGCAGAAGGGGTAAGGTACTGCAACAAAACTTCTCTAAGGCCTGAGAGCTCAGCCCTAGCACGGGGCTTTCCCCTCTCCCATTGTCTGGATGTGTGCTCTGAGTCTGGCAAGATAATTAGTCTTTTTGGGCAATTTTCTTCTCACCTAAGTGCTGTGATAAGGTGTTACAGGCAGTGCCCTTCATAAAAATGTGGCTGGCATCGTAATGCACCACTAAGCAACATGAGTGTTTTAGCTGGGTGTAGCTGGAAGGTGTCCATCAGCACTGTCAGCACCCCACCACCTGTGCGGGAGGGAGGAGGTAGCCACGGCAGTGCAGGTAAACAGAGATGGGCAGAAGGAGCAGGCTGTCCTGGGATCAAAATCAGGGGCTACACGAAATTGAAAGAGGCTGCTTGTCTGCACATTTACCTTGGGGTGTTTGCTTTTAAAGTTGGTGTGCTGCGAGCGATTATATTTTCCCCACCCTATTGTAGCAGTCGCTGCTAACCTCATTAAACAAGTATCTCCTATCTTTGGCCTGCTGTGGAGTGGGAGGACTGACTCCCACTGTGTCTGATCTGGTAGCTACTAACCCTGGTTCTGCCCTGATCCCAGCTCATTACACAGATAACACGGGCTTGGAGATCACTTATCGAAGCTGCTTTTTATTGTTTTTTGAATGCAGAACTAAGTGTTGCAAACGAAGTAACCACAGGTGCTTGGGAGAGGTTGCGGATGGAGTTTTATTAGGGGAAAGGGAAACTATTTGTGGAGTTGAATCACATATAAAAAAGTTTGCTGTTACAGCCGAAACAGGCAGGTGACCCCACCCGTTTCTCTGAGGGACCTATTCCTGCCAACTAGGGAGTTTGCTATTCACATATAATCCTGTTCAGTTTTCATACCTGTCCTGTTGTGTACCTGCAAAAGGCTGTGCTTTGCTCACCTACAGATTCACAGGCTTGTTTAATGCTGGACGTGGGATGAATTTTTACTTTTTGCAGCTCTCCAGGAACTTTTCTTAAACAATGATCCCCAATCGCAGGTTGTTGTCTGAGGCAGGATGGAAGGCTGAATTTGGGAACTGTGGGTTGAATGTAAACTGCAAGCTGGGCTGGAGAGGCGTGGAGGATATCTCTTCCATTAAGGTTTCAAGCTGAGGCCATTGTATGAGTCTTACCGTGAATATTAGATGCAAAACACACTGAGGTGCTACTTTTATTTTTGCTCGTGTTTGTGCAAGTTGAATAGACGTCAGACAGAGCAAACAATGATAAGGCTGAACTAACAGTTACGTGGTCAGGGAATGTACTTTTTGTTGTTGTTGTTGCTTTCTGCTCTACCACAACATGCATTGCAATACCGCTGTCCAGAATAAACACACTGGGGGAGGAAATTAACTTGTCTGCGCTATATGGAAATTGGGATGTGATTTCTATTGTGTTTGCAGGAAGGGGAATGAAGCTGCTTGTGACACAGCTATTAAATTTTCTTTTTGCCACTTGTGCCCTTTTGTTATGGATTAACTGCACCTGGCATCAACATAGCTTGGTAAGGGTTATGGAAACCTGAAATTTTATAATTGGAAATATCCAAAGCTATTTTATTAAAGCAAGTCTTGCCAGCCAAACTCCATGTGAACATGGCTTTGTCTGGTTTTGTGCTTAAATAGCAGAGACCTTGGAGTCAATGTAATTCATTGTGCTCTATGTAAATGAGGCTGTACTAAATGACTAACGCATGTTATTCACATAGATCTGAGATGAGGTGTCTGGGGGAAAATGATAGTATCTGACTGATAACAGCTACCTGCCAGGGAAGTCCCTGGCCTTCGTTTTTATAAAGGTATGTGCACAAATGTATTATTACATTACTAAAAAGCCAGAGGAAGGAATTCTTCTCCCTGCCCTTTTTTGAGGGCACTCAGGTCTTTATCCTTCCAGACAAGAGCAATTTTTGCAACAATCTGTCTTCTTGAGGGATTAAGTCAGTGTCAAAGACAGGGGAGGCAGAACTGTTAATTGCAGCCAAATCAGTTGGGGTAAAATTGCAATTAGAAGAGACATTGTGGGAATTGCCAAATCTCAGGCACAGTTTCTTTGTACGAAGGTTTTCTATACTTTGATTCATGTGTTCAGACCTGCCAAGTTGCCCACTTGGTAAAACCTGTAACAAAAAGGGAATTTATCAGCAATTTATGGTGAAGACATGGAAAACTTCTCAGGCATCTAATGTCAAATCGCACATTTTTTCACCTGCTAGTGCACTTGTTTAGGGTTGTGTAGACCTACCTATGCTTGAATTATTTTTAAAGGTACACACTTTAAAGCAGTTGACAAGAACTGCTGTGTGATAAAGACTATATATGAAGACAAACTTTCAGCTAAGGATGCTTCAGGACTGAAATATAGATGACTGAACTGGATTAATCACTTGTTCACCTAAAAGAAAATATGATGCCTGAAAGGGTAGAGTCTGTTATTAGAATAGGTGTTTTGTAAGTAGTATTCTTGTATGAAAAACTTGATTCAGAAAGGTTCCTGTGTAACTCCATTTGAATCAGGTTTCGTGCAGTTACAGAGTTTCTACCCAGATCTGGACCTGTGCTTCTCATCATCACGGCCATCCTTTAGAAATCATCTAATGCAAAATTAAAAAAAAAACCTCAAAAACATTAAAATTCATAGAGAGAGAAGTCTGAAATAAAATGTATATAAAGAAAGATCTCTTAGAATACACAATACTTCATGCAGCTGAAGTAAGGAAGCTCTCATGTTTCTCAGACCCTTCTCCTCCCTTTTCAGTATTCACAAAGGTAGTAATGGTTTTGTTTTTTTTTTTACCTTGATGTGGAGGCTGAATACAGGATTTCTGTTATGGAGAAACTGATGAAAGAAAATTTGCCTGTAAAAAGACTCCTTTCCAAGCTCCTGGGACTTTGGTGCTCTCAAATTCAAATACCTTAGAATTCAAGCTGTGATGTACAAAGTTTTGATGTTGAGTTCAGTATCTATGTGACTAGAGCTCTAGATCTGGTCTGAAGAGATACTAAAGTGTTCACAGGCTATTCTTACCTTACTAGTGCTTCCTCTGATAAAAAAGGTTATGCCATGGCATTTGCAATCCACCTACCACCTCCAGGCGTACTGTTTAGGATTGTAAAAAAAACCCCAAACAAACCTAGGGAGGGTGGAATAGTTGAGAGTTGATCTCTGACTGAAAATAAAAAATGTAATTTAGCTAGAACTTAATTAATGCCATGTTATGTGGAACAGACTCACCAAACGTTCTGATCACCGTTCCCCGTCTGATTCTTGGTAAAGCCTGAACAGGACGTTAACATGATGCGTCTATCTCCTTTTGTATGAAATCGCAGAGTATAATGAAGAGATTGGTGAAGAATCTGTAACACTCTAAATAAAAAAAAAACAACCAACCAACCCTTGGGAATGAAGGTAACTTCCAAACAGTACCTGCCCTGAACTCTGCAAGCGGGGTTGTTTTTAGTGTTGGGGGTTTTTTTTGTTTGTTTTTTTTCCTTGTTTGTTTTTAAATACTGTTGCAGGTGACATAGTATCTCTAACCTGGGTTGTGGCATTTGAACTCCATCTAGTTCACCATGCCTTTTCTCATACATCCGTAACCCATACTGTAGTCATAGGAGTGGTTGCAGCTTGTTCAGGTACACCTGAGCTAGTCTGGAAGTAGTCAAACCAGCTTAAGAAATAGAAATGTGGCAACATATAAAGCATCTTCAGCTTCCAGAAAGTGTAGTGTTGTTTTTTGTTTGGTTGGTGGGGGTTTTTTTGGTGGTTTTTTTTTTTGTTGTTGTTTTTTGTTTTTTAAAATCTAGACCTCCACATGAATGCTGCTGTAGTTGAAGAGTTTTTGGTGTGAATTCAGTGTGATTCCATGCTTGGCTAACACTGATGGAAGTCAGTACTCCTAGGTGCCAGAGGTCCATTCTCCCACCAAGAAAACTTTAAGCCAATCCTATCCTTTTTCTTGAGCCAGTAGTAGTGATTGTACAGATGACTGCTGAGTTTAATCTGCTTGCTGATACAGATGAAGGCTAGTTGTGAGTTTGGATTGGCAACAGGGAGGGTGGCTTGCCCCTTCACACAGCAGTGTGGTCTCAAAGCAGTAGTGCAACAGTGCCCTGAGCTGGTTTCAAGCTGATTCAGACAAGCCTACACAGGGTGTAGTTACAACTTTGGTCTCTGTGTGTGCAAACTTGAAATGTTAGGGGTGTCATGGCATAGACAGAATAAAATTCTAACTGAAGTAGTATTAATGATGCTGAATTCTGGACTGTGCTGCTTCCACAATTAACTTGACTTAAGTTGAAAAGAAGCGATACATTTCTTTGCTGCTATAGTAACTGAGTTTTAGATGTGTCTTCTCTTGAATGCGATCCAGAGCATTATGTATCACACGCCTACGACTGATATATAGGAGACAAAAAGTGCTACAGATGATTTTGAAGAATGTGCTGTGGCAGTTTAAGGAGTTACTACCTGCAGCTGTCTGTTCTGCCCTTCTGTGGGAGTTTCTAGTCTCCATATCAGAGCCGGCAAAGGCAATATATACCCACACCAAAGCTACCTCAGATCATAACCTGGCGTTGTAGCTTAGACGTATAATGGCTCTGACTCATGTTTGCAGGGAGATTTAGCTGCTGAGGCTAAACAGTCTGCCCTGTCCCCATACAAAGGGTTGGAAGGGAGAGCTGAACAGGACTCTTAGTTGTTTCTGAACTGTCCCACTTTACACTGATAATATCTGCAAACTCTGGCAGTTGAGGTGTGGATACACATCCTCTGCAGCTGCCCCTGTTAGAAGGAGACAGTCGTTGTAGAGGGAAGCATTGGGCAATGGGAGATATCCCCGCTAGCTGGCCGGCTAAACCTGCCTAAGAAAAGGAGCCGGAGCCATGCTGTGTCAGACCATACAGCATTGTGGCTGCGGTGAAGGCAAACATTCCTGTCTGCCAACGTTGCTTTGGGAAGTCAACCTTTTGGCAGAGATGTAGAATAAATAGGGTGTGCAAGAGGGAAGGCAAGAGGCAAATTATTTAACTGTGACAGCAAGGTTCAGCAAGGGTTTGTTTGTGGCATCTCTAGATGTCTCAGAAGGCCACAAATAGCTGGCGTGTGGAGCAGGCCATTGTCTAAAGTCGCCAGCGTTGAACTACTTTTACGTACTCACCAACACATAATGCTGAGGAAGAGGAAATTCTGGATGCAGCCAGTCACATGTCTACTCAGGCTAAGAGGTTTCAGGGTGACAGTCTGGGACCCTACAACCTAAATTCTGCTGAAGTCCTTCAATTTGGAGTTGTTCTTCTCCCTCAAGGCCTAAGGGAGAGACTACCTGCTTGATTAATCCACTCGGCTGCTCATGAATAACATGATTAGACTCTTAGAGTTGCACCGAAGCAGGATGGGTTGGTGCTATCTGGCAAAATGCAGGTAGAAAACTTGATCCTTCTCTTTATTCTCATTTTCACCATACTTAAAGCTCTACTAACATTTTGCATTCAGATGTGTGGTGTATATACTCTTATTAACCAACACTAGAAAAATCTTTAGTTTGCATGTATTAGAATGAAAGGATTTCTGTGGTCAAAATTAAGAAAAGCAGTGGCAGTGTTTCTGTACCTCTCTGTTTTAATGGTATGGTTCTTTTGATTAGTACTTAATTTTGCATTGAAACCTGGCTAAATTGATTTCATGATAAAAAAAGGAGCAATCAAAATTTTATACTTAGAAAGCCCCTCTGAACCAAAGGTCCGGGAAATGGCTTAGGCTGAATTCTTAACCCTGTGGCCTTATATCTGCCAGTGGAAATAAGGCCCAAGAGCAGGTTTTGCAGTAAAAACAAAGTATTCAATCTAGTTTGTTTTAGAAGTAACTGTAAAGACAACGCTGTTCTTCTGAAGGGAGACCATTTTGACAGAAAATAACTTCTACTTTTCCCCAAATGCATAAATATTTAAGTTTTCTGGCATGAAATATTAACAATAGGAGGAAAAAAGATACTATCTCAGTTTTGGGTTTTTTGGCCATAAATAAGAAGTGAAAAAGAGTATAAATAATTCAAGTCATTCAATTAAAACAATTACAGCTGTATCTTTGTGCCTGATAAGTATTCTATGTATCCTAAATGTATTATACGTAGGGGTAAGAACTGTAAGCTGAACAGATTTCGTTCTACCTTGTTGGAAACATTTATGATTAAGGACTGCTGAACAGCCTTGTGAGGGTCAGTGCATGACTGATTGCTGGAGTCCTTAGAGATATGCTATGTACTGTTTTAGGTTGTAATGTTTTTCCATTAAACTTCCTTATACAAGAGTTGGATGATGGCAACTATGTTATGTGGCTGGGAGTAAGTGCCCAGAAGCTGAAGGGGGCTACAGTGCCCTTGCCCTTCCCTCTCTGGCAATCCAAGAGAGGAACACACTTCTGGCTAATCTTGACCTGAAAATTAGGAAATGAATTTTTCAGGGATGGCTCAGTCATTTTATCCAATGACTGTGAAAACCATATAAAATGCATATGCAGTTCTAGGAATAAAGGTTGGCCAGGAGCCTCCCTTCTTCTGGATGGGTGTCTGATGACAACTTAGTGTGCTCCTCTTGCTTCCATGGACCTTGCATTTATTTTTTTTTTCTGAATGAGACGATAACCTTATCAGGCCTGTTAGAAAATGGTCTTTGTTAGAAAAGCATTCTCCTGAGAAACACGTATGTGGGTGTTAGCTCCTCTGATTATCTTTCAGTTGACATGTAGGTCCCTGACTTAGTATGTCAAATACAAGAACCTCAAAGTTCCCTAAATAAAGCATGTACAACTTCATTATTTTTGAGGGCAACTTCAATCTGTCAAAAAGAGATAAATGGGCTCTGAGATCTCCTACTGGGCCGGGTGCTTTGGGAGTTTATGAGGTGGAGTTCTAGACCCCTGTGCAGCCTGGGTGGGAGCTTGGTACTTGGCGGCTCAGCCCAGAGTGGTCCTGCGCTTGGGCAGGAGCAGTGTGTGCAGCACCTGGTGAGGTCAGACAGTGGCTGGGTTGAGTTATGGTCTAGTTTACAGCTTTGGGTTTTAGGTGTTTCTTTTCCATCTAAATTCTTTATTTGATTTAGCTCAATAGCTCTAAAGGCTTTTTTAGAAGTATTTTTCAGATTAAGGCAACAGCTATGTATCTAGCTTAATTTAAACACCTTATTCTGTTAATACGCTTTACCTTACCCTTCTAAACCACTGAAATTCCAGTTTTCCTAGTTCCCTTGGTTAATACAAGTAGAATTGTACTTTTTCCAAATTTCCTCTAGAAATACTGCGCTTCCACAGACAGACTAATTTTAAAGGCTCTGCAAGGTAAGGTGGCTTTTTATAATATTCTTGTTATTAAACTACGTTTATTTTCTGCCTCAAGTACTTCCATACTGCTGTTCCCTAACTGCTAGAGACTACAGCTAGCTGGAGGGAAATCAGATACAGTTTAAAATCCCTTCATAAATCATTCTGTCACATTAGTGACAAGAATAACCTGATAAGTAGTGGCAGTTTCTTTGTCAAATGAAATCCAGAATGAGGCTTTCTAGATAAACACAATGAACACCTAAAGACTGAACAGCTGACCATAAAGATCCTCTGTTTTTACAATATGCAGGTCTAATAGCAATCTCCAAGCTTCAAGGCTCTGTGTACTGAGTAGTATCTCTTTAATTAAGGAAACCCGGGTTCAACTTTTACAGGCTCCTCACCTGTCAGATGTCTGGTTATCAAGTGCTAGTTGCTTTCCCACACCGTTAAGATGTTGAAGAAAGCAACAACCAACCTCTAATGGTGGAAGAACTATTCAGCCCTATCTTTAAAACTTTAAATAATGCAGACAATTGTTTTCCTCATTACAAGGAAGAAGAACCAAGGATTGTGTTATAAGAAAGTACTTTAGACTGAGTTGTTATAAAATGCTTAAAGACGGATCTCTCCCGATGTGATCAGTGCTAAGGAATTTGTTTGTGGTACTTTCAGGACCAACTGTAGCTCTATTTCACTGGAACAGGGTGGAGTTATTTTAATGAAACTGGGAGCAAACTGTAGTGGTGCAATAACCAGGGACTACGTGCTGTGCCTCAGAAACACTCTCAGGCTCTACCAGTGCCAGAAGAAAAATTTCCCAGTGTAATCCCACTGGAAAACATTGATGTTGACCACTTCCCACCCCGCTGCAGAAGATCAGAATCCATTTGGGAAAGAAACCCTGTGGCTGGCATTTCATCACCATGGGAGCTCCATGGGAAGCACTGTCATATCAGTAAGATTACTTTAGAAAGAACAAGAAAGGTCAATTGTCCCTAAAATATTTTACCCATGTTGTACAGGTGTAAAAATGATGACTCAATGATTTGAACAGAAATCTGATTATTTTGTTCTGAAAAATAGATCCTCCAAGGCACTTTCATTTTGTGAGATCATCCGAAAGCTTTTGTGAAGTGCTTTTGTGAGAAAGAAACTTGAAATTTGTTGCAAACCAGGAACATTCTCATGTTGGTCATAACAGCAACATATTACAATGGCTTTTGACAGGCCTAAGTCATTAAGAAAGGTATACGGCAGTAGAAATGTACATCCTCAGTGCAGGCTGCTATTTCATGTAAATAGTTAAAGCAAGTTCCTGGCCAACCAAAACTATCAGTTTTGTAGCCCCAAAACATATTTCTCTATCAGTTGTGCCAATACAATTGGTAGTGAATCAATAAGCATCATCTGATGTATATCATGGCCTCAGAGGTGGTTCTGCCAGAGGGTTGAGGGGGGAAACACTGTGGTACAGCGTGGGGAGGAGTAGAGGGGACAGCTCCGTGCTCCAGCTGGGCCACTGAACCCGGTGTTGCATGTAAAACTGCTGCTGTAGACCAGCAAAATTTGAATCTCAGCCAAGGTAAATCGTATGGCAAAGCAGAAAGTGGCAGTGCTATGTAGACTTAGGTTGTTGAGGGTTTGGTTCATTGATTCCTCTTCTCTCATTTGACTCCTCTTGGCTGTTTATTTCCTATAGAAATGGTGCACACTGGGCTTATATGTGTGGCTGGTACCTCTGTTCTAAGCAATTTACTGCTTCATAGGGCAAATTTAAGAAGAAGAAGAAAAAAAAAGTAATCTGCTGTCATGTCTTCTAGCCTTCCATGCTGCACTTAATCTGCTCCTCAGTTTTGTGCCCTCTGGACAATTTGAGCATTGAGGATGCGTATTTCAAAAGGCTTTTCAGGTGCAACAGAATGATTTTAAGTAAACGTGACTCTTGGATTGAAGGGAGCCTGGTTTTGCTCTGCTTGAAAACAAGCAAAACAATGATGCTTTGACAAATGTTTCTCTTGGCTATGGAAGTGGGAAGATGGGAAATATACTTGGCTAGTCTAGGTAACACCTGCATTATAGCTGTTGATGTATACATGGATCTTGCATGTACTTGTATATCAAAGTGGCACTAGAAACATTGAAGCATAACTAATTTTAACTGAAAGAGGTAGCCTTATTTCCAGTGTAATTTCTGCTCCAGCAGAATACCTTCCTACCTGTCATGCAAACAGGGCACCATACAAAAAGCTTTTGTTGGATGAGCACGGGTGCCCTCTAAATATTTTAGGAGCATATCTCCTGGAAGTGTCTTGTAAGTGAGCATCTATTTAATATTTGCTAGGGTGACTATGTTGCAGGTGTATGCACTACAGCTGCTGATGGTGTATGCATAAGCAAAAAGACTGCACTCCTTTCTGATAGAACGGGAAAATGATATGCACATTAAGCCAGTTCAGTGGCTGCCACTAAAAGGTTGTCCTTGCTCCTTCCCTTTTTTAATGTCTGTACCCTGCTCCCAGCTTCCAGGACCTGTCGTCTTGCTCTGCTTTGCCCTTGCTCTGGGGCTCACCAGACTTGTTGGTGCTTAAATTTACTACCCCAGCAAAAAACTATTCATGTGGGTTTGGTTTTTTTTTCTTGTTGTGTTTTTTTTTTCTTCATGTTTTTTATTCTTTCACTGGACTAGTGAGTTAAACTGTTGTATGGCTAGACGTATTTGTTCCAGTGCAGGTGCAAGGGAGACCATGGGAACGTGCAGTTGGAAGTGAGGGGAAGGAGATGTGGAGGGAGAACTTCCTTCTTTCTGCAGCCTTGAGATGTTAGACTTGTTCAGTCCAGTATTGAGTAACTGCCATATGATGCCCTAGGACAAAAATAACTGACTAATGCTTAGTTTCAGCTTTAGACAGAAAAAAATGAGGAGATCATAGAAGGATCACGTATTATCTCTTGCTTCATGGGTTTAATTTCTTTCCTGCCTATAATTCAGCCTCTGTCTTATAAATAGCATCTAGTAGTTGCTGCAGAAAGTATTAGCAAATATATTTCATGTGAATTGAATTTGTTCCATGAGTAATCATAGTGATCAGATTAGTTCTCAGTAGAATTTGTTATTTAATAAAGCTTTGTCAATAAAACTGGTTGTGAAAATTCTGGTCAATATACCTCAGCATGCAAGTATTTGCACAAACATATACATGCACAAGTGCTTGGACTAAAATTGTTCAAGTCACATTCCTGAAAGCTTTTTGAACTTGAAAGTAATCCCATTGGGAAACAGAAGAAAACTGCTTCTCTCTTGTGGTCATTCAGTAGCTAATATAAAAAATAGTATTAATTATGAATATTTAGTGAATAATCTACTAGCTGAAACATGTTTGTCATTATTAAAAAACTGGCTTAAGGAAAAAGATAGAAGCAGCAGAGGGCTTGTAAATAAGTCTGAACTCTACAAAGATTCCTGGCCTGGATAAATCAGTGTTGCTTGAAGTGTTTGAAGGGAGCTAAGCCAGTTTGCATCAACTGAATGTCTTCGGTTTTCACTGGAGACTAATATTTGACCAGCTGTAGCTCTAATAATTGTATAACTCATTAATATTTTCCAAAATTATGTATTCAAATGGTGTTTGACCAGTTTGGTAAATAGCAAATTAATGTGAGCAATTCAAACTGTGTTCACAGAATTCATATACACTGGGGTAAAAGAAAGCGCTTTCCATGAGTTTGGATTTTAAGCCCTGTTCAGCAATATTAGGTAGCCTGCTTTTAGCTTAACTGTACAGACTGGCTTGGCCTTCAAGTTAAACTGTTTGAATGCAGTCTTTGGGGTTTCACAGTGAATTAGCACACTCTTTTCTCCCCTCACTCCCAAAAGGTTTGTCTGAGATTGCTCACAGGCTAGTTAGCTGTCCCTTGTTCCCATTGCAAAAATCAGGTTAAAGCTCTGGCCAGATCAGGGTTACGAAAGCATTTAGATTGACATGGAAATTTGTTAGCTGACGTGTTTGAGGTAAGACACTATTAGGTAGTGGAGGGTGGGGACGGAGTTTCCTTGATCAGCGTGGTTTCATCTGAAGCCTATGGAGAGTAATAAATACTTGTTAGTCCTATCTTAATCTCTAATAGTTTCTGTGTTTCCATCAGCTGCTTCATAACATGACATGATTATTTTAGCAGGGGTCTCTGAGACTTGGTCTCTGATGGGTGTTTACCTATAGCAGTGGAAGATGTTACTCCTTCTCCTGGGGAAGTGTTAGCAGCAGGGGAAGGAAAGCGTGCTCATGGCTTCTGCAGCGCCACAGGTCACGGCCTGGCTGATAGCTGTGGGCTGCCAATGAAGACAGCATTGCAGCAACATGACAAGTTGTGAACAGAGATCCAAGTGTATGTCCTGTTTTGCCTACTCCCCCCAGCAAGCGATACACTCCGGAGAAAGTCCGAGGCCACTCTCCATCATGTTCCTCTTTCCTTCTAGTTATTGCTTCAGATTACGATTATCAGTTTAAGCCTAAGAGAATAGACTGCAAGCAGCATTTAATAACTGTGAGGGTCCCAAATTCAACACAAAATAAAAATGAAACATAACCTGAGATGTAGTCTCACCAAGTAGTGCTGTATTGGAAAACCCTCAGGCCAAAACCTGCTATTTTTTCTTCTTGGTGCGTTGTTCTTTTCACTCACTGGCAGCGTTCTTGCAGATTCTGTGGTGGGGAGGGTGTAAAACATATTTCATATGTGATTAAAGGTTTATTGTTTTGGAGTTTTACTGTTAACATTTTTTTTTTTCAGTTAATCATCTGCATTTCTATGGAGAAGAAAGAGCAAAAAAGTTTCAAATATTGGGTTAATTCCAGCATTGAATTATTTCTATTGTCTGAATATGTAGTGTTAAATTATGTGGGCAGTTGAGAAGATCAATGCATAGCTCATCTAGGCCTTTGTTTGCTACAAGAATATATAGCAAGCAGAGTACTTTTTTTAAATAGCCTTTTTATGTAAAATACAAGTACCTGCTCTTATAGCTATTGAGGAAAATAAAAAAGGCTGTGAACTCAGGTTTGAGGGCAGAAAGTTTCTCCTGAGATCTGAAGTAAGTTTAATGCTGTTAATGGAGGTACTTGAAGGTACTTGGCCCTTTGAGGCAGTTAAATTGAGTAGTGCTAAGACAGGAAGGTATCTCAAATTGGCTCTTCCTCATGCTCCGATTCCTCCAGTGCCTCATTAGCAGCACAGCCTTATTTGTAATCCTAGCTGGTTTCTCATACCATGCTCCTGTGCTCGCTGTGCATGTACCTCTGGCTATCAGTACTGGAGGCAAGCTAATCTCTTCCTATCAATAATAACTCTGCTTATAATATTGCCTTTTAGTCGAAATAGTAGCCTTTGGGTTTCTGCTGGAGAAATCTTATGACGTAGTTCATTAGATTCTGTTAATTAGTGTGGCTTTAAAAAAAAAAGGGAAAAAAAAAAGAAAAAGCCCAAACTCTTCAGCAATAAAAATGAATGATGCATGTTTGTGAGGGCTAGGACTGATAAGGTTATGATTGGGGTGTTTGTTCTGCATTTTCACTGCTACAAATAGCTTTGAGCTGGAGAGACAGAGTTCAGGAGCAGCTGGCTGAGTGTAAGCCCAGGCCTTCTGAGGTTAAGGGAATGCATTAAACCCTCTGGTAAGCTAGTCGTGTGTATGAAGATAGGCACATTTAGAAAAAACTTTGAAAAACCCAACCAACCTTGCCCTCCTCTCCCCTGGAGCACATCCACACATAAGAACCTCACTCTTCTGAAAAATGAGGGTTAATAGCCAGCCTGAGGGATAAGTAATATTCTAAATAGTCTGTTTTTCAGGAGACAAAAGCATGTCGTATACTTGCTGCTTTCTGTGCTTGGTCTCTGTGAGTACTGAAGTTGTCAGGCCCAACCCCTTTTCCAGGAAAAGTACATTTTAAACATGTGCTCTTGATTAGTGGAGTCACAAGTTATACCTTCTGTGTTGTGAAAGCACTTGGTAAATTAGAAAGTTTATCAGAAACCTTTTCCAGAGATTCAGTACAAATCTTCTAAAATGATCCAAGAAATGTATCTGTCTCCACTAAGTCTAGGCATGGGAGGAAGCGTATTAAACCTTGCACTCGGGTGATGGATTTTCCAGAAACTTCCTAAAATTCTCTTTTCCCATTATGTTGTCCTACTACTTTCCTTTAACTGATCTTGCCTAATCTCTGATGAGTACCTACAGCTTGTGGATGTAAGCAGAGAAAAAAAAACTACCCGAGTTATTGTCTTATGTGTTTTTTTAGTGAAATGAGTAACATCTGTGCAATATGAATGAATTGCCATTCATATTGAGCATTCTGTGCTACTCTGTTTCAGGATAATTGTCTAAATGGGTGTAAGATGTCCACCCTGTCTAATGAAATACTTGCTACCATGTTTGGGCTGCTTACTTGGGGAACAAGAGCAGTTCTTTGCCTTTCCTTTCTTCTGCCTACTTCCCTCTGAGTTTTAGAGGAAGAATTGATAAAGATCAAGAACTGAAAGACCTGTGGGTTAAAGGTGGTTTTAAGGAGCTTGGGGCTGGGTTGCCCAAACCCATGGTGCTGCTAGTCTGGAAGTGTTACAGTGAATTTTGCTCCTGCTGCGTTATGGAGAATGATTCACGCTGGAGTAGCACTCAGTTCAGTAAGTGGAAAGCTGATGCAGTCTGCTCAGTGACCATGGGAGACCAAGCTAAACATGCCTGCCAAAATGTCCTTTCCTTAGAGAGGTTAATCCATCTCTGTTTAATCATTTTATGAGACAAAACCAAATGTCTTAGCAGTGGCTAGTTTCTTTGTGGCACTTTTTTTGTACAGTTGGATTCAGGTTGCAGGAGCCCTACTCCTGCATAAAGTTGGGTGTTTTGAACTTTCATTGACATTAGGAGTGATTTAAGGTGTCTGTAGGCAATTGGTAGGATAAACTCCCCAATTCCTATCAGTGGTCTTCTTGGAGGTGGTAATGTATTTTCATCCCGTGGTGTTTCCCCAGGCTCAAATTAGTACCTTCCATAGCGGGAGGGAGTGAAGAAGAAAAAAAAGGTGGGGGGGGGGGAAGGAGCTATTACAAATATTTTAAAAAATGAAAAAATAGCTTTTCTAAAAGTGATCAGAATGTGCTTGAAGCTATGAATATTCACTAGTGAGGCACTGACTATATGCTAAAAATGTACATCTCTTCTTTGCACGAGAAAGTAATAACAACTTTGTGAAAATTCCTGAGTATCTGAAAAGTATTTCCGTTCTTTCTGTCTTTACAAGGATGTTTTTAACAGGAGAAGAAATGTAACCAAACCCAAGAGTAAGTTTCCAAAAGTGGCTCATTGCATGGCTGTCTGAATGCTAGTGCTGGCTGGAGGGAAGGAGTGAGCAAAGGTATGAATAGCCAACAAAGCAAGGGTGCGACCACTGTTTTTGGCATCAACCCACAAAACCCCACAATGCACTCTTTTAAAATAGTTATGAAACACTAGATATACCTTTAGGATAGCACTAAGGAGACATAACCGCAGGCTACTGCTGAAAGAGGCAGTCCTCCTTTCCTGCTTATTCCTGCTATGCCATGTGCTCAGCTGCTTCCCTTGTTCCAGCACTAGCACTTAGCTGACCACACTGAGGACCTGTTCAGGCATCTCACTCAGCAAAGGCATGTAACACCTGCAAGAAAATGAATGGTCTTTTGCTTTGATTTCCTGAACCAGTGTGTTATGGGTGCAGGGCAAAGCAGGGAGTATGAACACGCAGCGTGGGACACATGGATTAATTATGGACAGTGGAAAACTGTGAGAAATTTAGCTGTAGAGTAAAATGCAGACAGAAGGGCTAGCTCTGCGGATTTGAGTCAAAGCAAGAAACTGAATTTGGGTGTCCCACTTGCCGTTAATGAAGGCAGCTATCTAACTATTGGCTAATTTGAAGAATGAGTTGGTATGCATATGGGTGACAACTAGGACACCCCCTCCCCCCCAATTTGGTTTTAACTGTGCTATATTTTTGACAGAGAATGAATCTCTATTATATAAAATGTCATAGTTAAGTGGTTATGAGTTTTGTTATTCATATCTCTCCTTCTTGATGCATAGTGTCTTTTTATGGACTTGCATTTCTGCATGCCACATGTCTAGGTCTTGTAAGATGCTCACACACATTATTTCAGTACACACTCTAGTCTCAGGTTGATTTATATTTCTAAGAGTTTCCTAGCTATCCCTTTAGCTACTAGAGTTAAAATGGAAAAGATGTTAGATTTGAGGATCAAATTCTGTAGTTCACACTGGATCTGAACTATTTGTCTATTTTTTTTAATTGTTACTAAACATGAAAACATTAGGGAGTTCTTCATATTAGTGTTGTGCTAGAATTCCCTTGTACAGACTTCTTGCTTTTGGCTTGTTTTGTACAGCCGAGTTTTTTGCTGGACATTTGGTCTTCAGCATGTTGTGTAAGGTTTTTTCTTTAGAAATTATTAGCACCTTTTTACAGTCTTGTCTATATTAACTGTACAAGCAGATGGACAATTTTGTCTGTTTTAATTGTCTTCAATTTATCCTAAGTTTGGTTGCTGGCCAAGTACTCATCACCTGTGGATCAGACTTGGCAGCCCTTTTGTTTCTCGGCCAGATATTTTGTTCACAGGATTATTTCCTTTTGAAAGGCCGCACCAAAGTACAGCTGAAAAGCAAATAAAACACACTACTGGATTTCAAATAACAAAGAACTGCTGAACATGTAATTTCTCTTGTTTTGGTCCTTTTAGGATCATTATTCAGTGCTTTTATTGGCATAGCTGCCAAAGACTAAGACATAAACAATTAGCTGGAAATCATCCTTTTGTTTTGGTTTTTTTTTTTTTCTTTCCCGTTCCCTGCATGCAGGAAGTCCAGCACAGTACATCCCGTCCTCTTAGGATGGACCTCTGCTTTGCTTATTGTTCTTCATTTTCTAAGACAATAATAATAATAATTAGTATGTCATAGGCTAGTAACAGTTGTATGAGACAAAACCATTGATGTAAAACAAAAAAATCAGCTTGTACTATTGCCTGTAAAGCACCCTGGATCAAATCCAACTCCACCGTTTCTTACAGCAGTCTAATCTTGTTGGAGTGACGTCTCCTATCTCTTGTTTACAATCACTGAAGCTGAGTGAGAGGTCTTGTATTTGCCAGTACAATTGTCCCTGAGGGTGTTTTGCTCTCCCTGTCCACTGTAGGACAGTTGCCAGTGTGTCTGGAAGAGATGGTTAGGAAATAGGGACAACCTAATGGAGCATTCACTCATCTAAATCACAGCTATGCTGGCTGATGTAACCACTTTGAGTCATCAGAAGATCACTTGATGCTGAATGTCATGTGGATGAAGGAAAGGCTGTGGATGTTATCTACCTTGACTTCAGCAAGGCCTTTGACACTGTCTCTCATGGCATACTCCTTGAGAAGCTGGCGTCTCATGGCTTGGACAAGTGTACTCTTCGCTGGGTGAAAAACTGGCTGGATGGCTGAGCCCAGAGGGTAGTGGTGAATGGGGTGAAATCCAGTTGGTGGCGGGTCACAAGTGGTGTTCCCCAGGGCTTCGTGTTGGGCCCTGTTCTGTTTAATATCTTTATCGATGATTTGGATGAGGGGATCGAGTGCACCCTCAGCAAGTTTGCAGATGACACCAAGTTGGGAGGCAGGGTCGATCTGCTTGAGGGTAGGAAGTCTCTACAGAGAGATCTGGACAGGCTGGATCAATGGGCTGAGGCCAATCGTATGAAGTTCAACAAGGCCAAGTGCCGGGTCCTGCACTTGGGTCACAGCAACCCCATGCAGTGCTACAGGCTTGGGGAAGAGTGGCTGGAAAGCTGCCTGGCAGAGAAAGACCTGGGTGTGCTGGCTGACAGCCGGCTGAATATGAGCCAGCAGTGTGCCCAGGTGGCCAAGAAGGCCAGTGGCATCCTGGCCTGTATCAGAAATAGTGTGGCCAGCAGGAGCAGGGTGGTAATTGTTCCCCTGTACTTGGCACCGGTGAGGCCGCACCTTGAGTACTGTGTTCAGTTTTGGGCCTCTCACTACAGGAAAGACATTGAGGTGCTGGAGTGTGTCCAGAGAAGGGCAACCAAGTTGGTGAGGGGCCTGGAGCACAAGTCTTATGAGGAGTAGCTGAGGGAACTGGGGTTGTTTAGTGTGGAGAAAAGGAGGCTGAGGGGAGACCTTATAGCTCTCTACAACTACCTGAAAGGGGGTTGTAGTGAGGTGGATGCTGGTCTCTTCTGTCAGGTGGCTGGAGATAGGACGAGAGGAAATGGCCTCAAGTTGTGGCAAGGGAGATTTAGGTTGGATTTTAGGAAAAATTTCTTTACTGAGAGGGTTGTCAGACATTGGAATAGGCTGCCCAGGGAAGTGGTTTAGTCACCATGCTGGAGGTATTCAGAAAGCGCGTAGACAGGGTACACCATAACATGGTTTAGTGGGCATGGATGATGTTTGGACTCGATGATCTTGAAGGTCTTTTCCAACCTAAATGATTCTATGATTCTATGAATCTCAAAGGTCCTGTCACACTTGTGTTAGATCACTCTGTCTGGGTGATATAGTGTAAACTGATTGAAATGAAGAAAGGCATCTGGGCTTAACAATGGAAACACGATCAGTTATTGATATCTATCTGAACATTGGGGTAGGCATGATACCTCCATGATATGCAGCAAGGAAGAGATAGAGAACTAACTCCAAGAAGCCTTGACTTCTCTAAAGAAAATGACCGGGTTAGGTGTCTATCATTACTCGTTTTATTACCTGAAACAGGCCTCAAGTAGGAACAGTTAAACAAGTAAAGGATATTCTACTTTTTTCTTTAATATACCTAGCTTATAACTTAGAATATTAAAAATATGGGTCACTCTGAATGTGACTCATACCTACCATAGTGGTGGTATTAAACTCATTAAATTATCTTTTACCTATTTGTCTTGGGAAATCTTTTGTCTACTTAAGGCACAACTCTGGAAAGCAAGATGTCACATATAGCTGTTCTAGCCAACAGTTCCTACAGGCGGTACTAAAGAAGTCTTCTATCCAGGAACACATTTTATAAGGCAGCTTTTATACTGGTCAGAATGCTGCACTTCAGTAACAGGTTTGTGTATTTCACTCCTTTTTCAAGTGGACCTGGAAAATTCCATTATGCTCCTCATCTCACTAAGCCTAATCTTTTCTACCTGTCACTGGTCTTTTACTTTGCCTCACTAGTTCAGGTCTCACTACCCCTCTTTTATTAACTCTTGTGACACACGATACCTCCCTGGACTCTACCTTTCCCTGGCCTGACAGAAGCACTGCCATTGCCTGTCCAGCTTGGGGGTGGCTTGCTCCTCCTTGCTTTGCCTGGCTTTGACAACAGGTTAATAAAACTTTTTAACCATCTCTGAACCAGGCTACCCAGCACTCTGTTTTCCCAGAATCACGGCAAAGGTGGCTAGAAGGGATCTCTTGAAGCCCCACCTTTCTTTCAAAGAGGGATTATTGACACCACTAGTTCCAATTTTGAAAACTGCCAAGGATGGAGATTTTGTAGTTCCTCTGGTAACCTGCCCTGGTGCTGCATGGCCCTCTAAGGTTTTTTGGTTGTGGTTTTTTTTTTAGTTGTTTTTTTTTTTTTGGTGGGGTTTTTTTTTTGTTGGTTTGTTGATTTTTTTGTGTGTGTGGTTTTTTTGTGTGTGTGGTTTTTTTGTTTTTAAAGTTTTTCCTGGTGTCCCAGTGTGCAGCTTGTGGCTCTTGTCCATGTTTAACTTGCTTGCCACTACCCACAAGAGTTTGACTTTGTGGTCATCTGTAACTGCCCTTCAAGCAGTAGTAGAAGCTCAATATGGAGCCATTGGCAATGGCTCTTCATGGAGCGTACAAAGGTGTAGCTAACCTCATTGATTTATGTATTTCAGCTGAGACATGTTCATGCTTCTACTCCAGGGTATCTTGTCTATGTAGTACAAACAGAAAATTTCAATTTCTCTTGCTTGCTTGCAGCCCAACAATGACCTTGGACCATTCAAGACCTGTCTTTGCTATAGAAAACAAAGATTTCTGGTTATGGGAATGTTAGGAATATTTAAGGACAAAATCTCTGACAAAATATGGTTTCTTCAGGTGAAAGAACCTGGGGCAGGTAAAACTGTATTGTCAAAACTGTTGGTTTTGGGGGTTGTGGTTTCTTGCCCAGGAAAGCAGCCTTGAAAAGGCAAGATTAGCCACCATACAGAGCAATTTAAGCCAGGCTGCAGATTTCTGGTATTAGCTGCATTCACACTGAGATACTTGAGTTATATAACACTATCACTGGCAAAGCAGTTCTGCTTATAGTCCTGGTCTCAAGGTTTATAAACCATTCCTTTCACTAACTTGTGCATTTACTCTTACCAACAAAGGGCCACTGTTTCTTAAAGGGTGTGCCTGCCTTTGCTATAGTTCTTATGGCAGTGAGGTCAATGAATTAGATCATCTGGGAAAGAAGCAAGGTATTTTCAGTCCTGTCCTAAACCCCTTCCATTACAGAAGCACCAATACATGGTAACTGTCATAAAAGCCCATTGTAACTTAAAAAGCTTCTCTGATTAGTCAATCTTTTCTCCATTTATCCTGGAAGATGGAATTGGTCACAATGGAAGAGAAAGCCTGAAATGGGCCAGTTATTTACAGTGCATTCAGCTTTCTTTTGTGTCTGAAAAGATTTCTATTTAGTTTTTATATGATTAAAATAAAAGACAGAGGAAGCTGCCAGGGGAAAGAGCCCAGGATTTTAGGTAACTGCTTTTAGCAACATAAAAATAGTATCGAAGCAAGGCTATCAGATATTTAAGTCTTGCTGGAACAAACCCAATTTTAAAAGACATTTCTAAGCTGTTTAATAGTCTACACTTTCCCTGGATTCCTGTTTTCACACCTCCTTATTGACATAAGGATATGGCTGGGGTCAGTAGCAATTTGGGAAAGAAAGCAGAACAAATTTCCTGATCACCATGTGATAGTACATCTGTCATTTCAATTTAAGCCACTATCTGAAGCTACTGCGTTTGTAGGCATTTGGCCAGATTCTGATCTAACTGGCATCAGTTTTAGACTTGTGCAACTACTCTGTAACTTAGGGTAACTCCAGTGTAGTCAGCCATGTAAGAGGAGAATAAGGCCTATTTTTACCAGGTCAGCCTTTTTGTACAATGTTTGTAGAGTCTTGGCAATTCAGCTTAGTCAGATAGTTGCTTCTTATCTATTGCAATTAATCTGCTTGAACTCTTTCTCTGCAGTGTCCTAGTTTACTCAAATGTTGGGTGTCAAAGACAGCACACTATCACTTGTGATCTGCATCTTGAGGCAACCATTATAAACTGTTATGTTTTGAAGGTTGTCTTTATGGGGTTCAAGCAAAATTATAACGTAAGGAGGCTTTAGTGCAAGCGATTAAAAGTTGTAGGTAAAATGTTCATATGCAGTAAGAGAAGTGCTCTAACATATAGCCTAATCATGAGTCCAATTCAAACAAGAAGTTGGGGCATATAATCCCTACGAGTGTGCCAGTTGTCCATGATCCAGGATGTCTGTTCTGACTAGGAGTGAATGGGGGGGGTGGGGCAAAAAAGCAGTGTTGAGTTATCTGGTCATAGGGAACTATGTGTCATACCATAGTTCATCTGGGTATAACCCCAACAAGAAACTGAGACTAAGAACCTAAGAATTAGGCTTTCCATATTGAAACTGAAGTAAATCCAGTTGGGGAGGTGGAAGATAGTGTGGACGTGACAGAAATAAATTAGGTTCTGTCTGAATAACTGATGTGGGATAGTTTGCCTAATTCCAAACAGTTTGGTTCAATAAGCTTGATTAATGCAATAAATGAGAAAGTATAACTCCTTTGGAAGTGAAATAGTTGAAGATATCCAGAGCTGTTATGCCACAAAATATCCCAAAGTGGTTAGTGCTCCCGTTTATTGGATTTCCCTGGGAGAATTTGGACCAATAGCCCTTTTAAGAGCTATTGGCCAGGTCAGTGACATTGCTTGTGCTGATCAATACGGTACGAATATTATTACAGGCAGTCCTTAAGTGGCACAACTGTCTGAATCTTAAACGTCAAATGATAAAAAAATGGCAAAAATCTGATAATAGGAATGTTTCTAAAGGTACAAAACCACACATGAAAGAAACTGTCATGTCAGAAGATAGTAAATCACAGAGGGGTCTGCTGTCATCTTTCAGTGTGACATCCTTTCAGTTTAATCTCGATTTAGGCATTTTTTTTTTTTCTCCTCAGTGTATGTTTATGCTTATTCTGCAGATAGAATAGACCTATGTAAATCTCTTGAGAGTTTTGCTAGGGCTCTGTGCAAGCGCAGCTCATTGTCATCTGTTGCAATAAGTGGCAGAGATCGCAGGAACTAAGTGTTTTCACTGATCATATTATCTCATCACTGTGCATTTTTGTACTCACTTATTTTATCATTCCTAAAAACTAATTTCATAAGTTCTTAGGATAAGCAATGTAGCTAACGAGACTTTCAGTTAATTCAGAGATTTCTCTTCCTGGTTATTCTGTGTGCTATTAGGGCTCTAACACTTTCTGTATCTTGCATAGTCTCCTGTACAGAGATAACCATAGCCTTACTTGTATTTTTTTAGGGTTGTTTAGGGAATAGGAAAGCTACATGATCATCTTCATTATTATTGATACTACATATTAAAAAATCTTGACATGCCAAAGGGTGAAGCTGTCTTGTTTCTTTTTTGTTGTTGTTGTTGTTGTTACTCTTATTTTCAGACCTCTTATTTACTTCCTAGTTTCTGAGGCTTTAATAGTTCAAATCCTTAGTCTTTTCTTTGCAGTCAAGTAACTAAGTGTGTATCTCTTGAAAACAAAAGGTAAGCTTTTCATATAATCTCATCTGTTCAGGAGCTGGCACCCTGATGAAAAAGTGCAGTAGAAAGTCTCAATATTTGATATTCATATTTGTTTGTAGTTAGTTTCACTTTTTTTTAATTCTTAAGGTATGTATTGATTTTCCTTTAAACATGGACACATTAAGACTACTCACAGGAAAGTTATGTTTAATTTTGAATTTAATTTTGGCAATTAAATACTGCTTTGAGTGCTGTATTCAGAAATTGAGCTGTTCTCTGTCCATTTAAAGTCTTCCCCCCTCCCTTGCCTTTTATCTTTCAACTTTCCCACCCAGATTACGCTAATAGTTAGCTCCAAACAGTATACCGAATGATTATACCAGATAAAATGAAAAAGCTGGTCCTAAGGGTGTCATGATCTTAAAAATACATATGTCTTGGAGACTTTAATCTTGCTCAAGGTAAGAGTAGAGTATCTGTGTGGTAATCTACAGACAGAATGTAGAAGCGTGCAGAAAATGTCTTAATGACATGGAAGAAGTCCCTCATGTAGGAGGGGAAGAGCAGCTATCTATTTTGGGATCACAAAGCAATTCTTGAAATGGAGATCAGGAATCAATGTTGATAGCTGTGGGCCTTTTCACTAAATGGTCCAAAGCTAATCCTGTAAGGAATCTGAGGCTGGATCCGTAGCAAATGTTCAACTGGATGTGTTTTCCCCATATGCATGGTCCTAGGTTCATTGCACACAGATCAATTTTGAGTCCAGGGTATTTCAGCAGGTTTTCTGGGTGTCTTTAGAATGCAGCAAACTTATGCAGTCTTTGGACACCTACAATGAGAGGATGGAAAAATTTGGATGGATTCTAGGAGGTGAGTTTACTGTCTTGGCAGAGCAAGGTCAAAGGGGTGACAACTAGTATGCTCTCATCCTTCTGATGACTCTGAGGATGGCAACAAGATGACTACACATGCAGGGTTTGGTTCAGACCCGAAGAAGAAATCGGCAGGGAGCATAACAAATGTGGTTCCTTTTCACATGATTAGCAAAGCTAATATTTTTCATGTGATTACCACCATTACCTTGAGCCTGGGATATATGCCATCAGAAAACATAATCTGTACTCTAATAATCTTCATTTTTGAACACAGGCAAGGAACCCTGGCAGGTTTCCTGTAGAGTGATTCTGAAGAAATATGAAGGAATTTGAGTTAGAAAAATTGAACTTGGAAAAGCTCACAACGTTTCCAGGGGGGAAAAAGAGAAAGGGAAAAAAATACTTGCTAAAAGAAAAAAATTCAGTGATGTAAGGCTATAGACAGAACCATTGAAAACAGGTATTTTAGGAGCGTTCAGGTTGGAAGCCTCAGTCTGGGATAACTATGGGGAAATAACCTTTGCAGTATTGACATAAATATGAGAAATGTGTTTAGGCTGAGCCCTATTGTTACCTTTAAAGGTAGTGAAGAAGGTAGAAAGGCTTAGATTTTAATGTGGCTGTCTACATTGTGCTCCATCCTACCTCTCCTTGCTTGAGGATGCAGCTGTACAAGCTGAGTTGTTTTGTTGGGTCCATGTTGAACTAACTCCACCATATCAAGACTGGATGGGGCTGTCTTAGCTGCAGGAGGAAGGAGAGGTTTTCCCCTGCAGAACTTCTGCCTTTGGGGCCCTAGGAGTAGTCAAATGACTTGGTCAGTGGGCAACTGGAGTTGAGTGAACAGGGGTCTTGTCAGTTTGGACTGACCTGTGAAGTCATCTTGTCCCAAGAACATTAAGGAACCTTTACACTTTCATTCTTAGATAAGGTATCAAAAGAAAAGGATTTCAGATGTTTGGAGCACTCAGCAAGCAGTACCAGCATGCTGAGGTACTGATACATGTAGCCATTTTCTAGAAGGACCAAACTGGCCAGAGCCATTCAGTGTTTTCTGCTGTTTTCATAGCATCAGTAGATGAGGTAGTACTCTAGAGGAAGGCAGGAGCAGCTATTTGTCTCAGTTTAAGAACCTCATGAGAGCTAACATGTGGATTGGTGAAGGTATTAGAAATAAAGATGTGGGAACTTGACCCTTTGCTTAGCTGGAAGGATGAGATGCTGTAAGATGAGTATTCTGAGCTGCCGTGTGAGTTCAGCTAAAAACACAAATTAAGAGGAGTCATTTCTGTGTTAGGTAAAACTTAGCATAATGCAGTTGTTGCCTTCATTATCCCTATTTCTTAAATAGAACCAAGTAGATGGAAATGTAGATGCTGTCATCAGCAGACTGGGCAGGCTGCAAGACTTGAAAAGAAGTTAACAGACATTGAAGAATTATTTGGGGCCTACGATGGTGAAGAACAGGAGTAGAGCTGTGACTAGGTTGGAGCTGGAAATTGCAAAAAGGAAATTGCAAGAAGTTGAATGAAGATTGCAAAGAAATGCTATACAGGTACTACAATAACAGACAGCATGAACCTGGCAGCTGGCTTAAAGATGTAGGAACAGAGTATCAATTTATTTTCCACAACTTTGGAAGCAGATTTTTTTTTCCTACATTTTATAAATAAATAAGATTGTATCAAAGATATCTTTGTAATTTGTTTCTTTTCTCCAGCTGAAACAATTATAGAACCCTGATTTTGTCTTTCTGTGTTCTGAGAAGGTTAATCTGTAGTAGCAAGAAAACTAGAAATTAAAAGAGCACTCAAATAGGAAGAAAAAAATTACTTTTACTTTTTCTTTCATGAAATTAACAAAAAATTTACTTTTGTGGGGCTAGCTGAAATCTTTTTGATGCTATCATTTTCCAGCTCTGTGATGTGTGACTGAGACATAAAACTTCACTAAAACTACTAAAAAAAGAAGAAACCAAAACCCTGCTACTTGTGATTGGAAATGTATTTTTCTCAAGGTGTGAGGTTGATAGCTGAAGACTGTGTGATAATGAATTTGGTAAAAGTCAGTGGAGAACAAGCAATTTTTCTCCTCTAGTTCTTAAGTATCTTTCCTTTTGCTAACTTAAAATTCTATGTGAACAACAGTTAGAATGGTTTAAGTTTGCTAAATTGAAAAGGTTTACAGTATCTCAGTCTATGACATGTGACCACTACTTTGTTATTTTACTGTTGTGGGTACAGCAATTGTGAGGTTCAGTGTTTTCTTTTTATAAATATACTCCATAGTGATGATACAACTCAATGGAGAAGGGTCTTTAGTCAGTGGATCGATAGTTTCTCATGGTACTGTTCATGTCTGAGTTGGTCTGTAGATCTGAATTCCACAATGATCCAGCCCCAAGCCTTCTGAAGTGAGTAGAAGTCTTGTTAGTGGCAAAGGCCTTTTTCTCAACCTGAATAGGTCAGGTTGTATCAAGGAGATGACAGAAAAGACAACAGAGAAATAATCCTCCTGTAGGGCTGCAGCTGAGTCATCCTGCAAGCAAATGCTTCAGCCCTGTGCCTGGGAACACCTCCACAGATGTTGCACAGATGATGACAGTGCTAGCTCTAGTGAAGGAAAATGAAAGCTGAACCTGAAAAATAAAGTATTATTAAATAAATAAATAAATATAATATTTTGTTTTCTCCTTAGCTTTTTCTTCAGGCAATGCTAATGCTTCTGGGTAACTCAGCTCTTTGAGAGGATACTTTGTCTTTCACAGACCGACTTCTCCTGTGTGGTAGAAGAGCTAATCTTATGTTTGGGGTCTGTGCTGTCTGCACATCTGGGAACAGACAGCAAATGTGTTATATCTCTATGACTTTTCATGCTGCATTTACTCTTCCTTAGAGTCAACTCTTTCCTGTGAGAATATAGAGATTGTATAATACTGAACTATCCAAAATGTTTAGCAACATTCAAGGCTGTTTCCTTTAGAGATCTGTAATTCATTCTTGTTCTCCAGCCTAGATGGGTCCTTGTTGCTGTACAGCTTTGTAGACTTACTTAGACTGGGATGAAAAACTAATACACAAATCCTCAGCGGTCATGGCACATCATTCACATGGTAGGAAGTTCAGCCTTACAGTGGAATGAGGGAGAGCGAGTCTTGCTGAAATACGTATCACTATTCTGAAGGTCACGTCCAAAAAGAAATCACGCTCACGTTCTCAAAAAAAAAAAAAAAAATTGCATGAAGAACATTGTTAAATGTTTAGCTTTGTGTACAAAGATTTAGTCTCAGGGAGGAATGCATTTCAAAAGACTTCAAGATTGGGTTCAGTTGAAAAACATAGTGTGTTTAAAAACTTTCACAGTCCCTAAGCATGCAAAATTTGGTTAAAAATATTTAGAAAGGGTCTTTCTTTGTACTATTATAATTTCTATTCTGATTCAGAAAGAACATTGGAAAAAACAAAACATTCTTTCAAATATTTTGGTCCTTCAAAAAGTTTCAAAGGAATGACAAGTATTTTGTCTTGCTTAAACTAATCTGTTTCTCAAATTGCTTTCATGAGAAACTAGACTGGAAATTAAGGTTTCCGTTCTTCAGAAAATGTCAGCTTTGGTTCAGATCAGAACAGAAATTTGACATTTCAGATTTCCATTAGAATGAAGCTTCAAAAGAAATATTGATTTAGAACAATTAAAAAAAAAACCTTTTGAGAAGGTAGAAAGTTTTATCTTTGCCATGTTCATATATCAAAACCAATCTTAAAATAGTTTGGTGTTGTGTACAGAAGTCACAGTAAAAATGAGTTGTAAACAAAACCCAAAATATTTTTATGGATGTCTAACTTGATAGATTTTTTTTTTTCCAAGATGTTAGTTTTAAGTTTAACTATGTGCTTTTTTTACTAACCTAATTAGGTCCAACCAATCCCATTCCCTCTGTCGTTTGTTCTGAAACAAGTATTGTCTTAGACTCCTTTTGTAGCATCTCATTTAAATGTCAATAGGCTTCTTTACCATTAGCTGAGTATTTCTGTCCTCTGAACTCCTCCTCCCGATTATTCACAACGTATTTTATGACCCTATTATCCTTCAGAGAGCAAATTGATATATTTTACATGGAACTTTGATTTGCCACTTTTTTTCTCCTGCATGTCCTGATTTGTGCTCAAGACTGCTTTTTTTTTTTTTTAATTTTTTTTTTTTATTGTTAGGACCCCCTTGTGCATTTGCTTAAGTATGCAATGAAACCCACTTCTATTAGACAAATTAATTTATTCTGCTGTATTTGTCCAATTCCAATAATAAATTACTGATTATTACATATCATATGTTTCATATAGGGTTAGGATGTGCTGATGTGTCTGATTTCTGAGTGGAGCACATTGCCTTGCTTGTGTTCAGGCATTTTAAATGTTTTTTGATACTTGTGTTTTTAGAAGGCAGAGAGAAAGCAGCTTGTATCCGGTTATGTCCAGTTGGGGAAAAGTGGAATTTTTTAGGATTTTTCTGTGCTTTCTGAAGTCACTGATTCAGGCTGTGAATGAAGGTATATGAAGTATAAAGTTCAAAGAAGACAAAGAGGTCCTATCTGGACAGCATAATTACTCACACTCATACTTTACAGAGAACAAACTTCAAATAAAAAAATAGTCTTTTCTGAGCACTTGCTCAAAGGTAGAGCTCACAGCTCAGAGAAATATGAGGTGCTGTTTTTATTTTCAATATTGTGAGTCTGAAAAATAACTAAAACTTTAAAATACTAGAGTAAAATACAGTGGGAAGAAAAGTTCTCAGGCCATCTCTGCTTAGCAAATGTGAACAACATTTAGCTGTATTTGGAAATTCTTGGAAAATGTGCTTTTTTTAACGGACTAAAACTTTATTTCTGACATTATCAGTTACTTAAAATGCATCTTAGACTTAGTTAGGAAAACACAAAATATTCATGAGTGGTGTAAAATTATCCAGACGGGTATCCAGGACTTATCCAGAGGTTCCTTCTGAGAGATGTAATGCTGCATTTGGATGTAAGTTATACAATCACATTTTAACTGTGGCCTTGTCCTGTTTCCTGATACTTGCATTCAATGAATCTGGAAGTGTTTAAAACACTTCCCCTGGATTTGTGGTCAAAATTTTGGGAATTGCCAAGTTTTATATGGTTTCCATGTACAAATCATGAATAACCAAGGCTCACGTGAAACTCTGTACAGGCAGAGGTAATGGCTGTTTAAACAAACCTAGCTGAGCTATAAGGGAGGAGCGAAACCTCCGAGAAATCATTATATTGATGTTAGTAATTTTGAACACTTTCATCATGATTATGCATCACTTGAAATAATACCATAAAACTCATGCACCTCTGCTTTCTCCATGAAAAATGCAACGGAGAATATTTTACTTAGACATTTTAGGTAATGTTTTTCAGGGGTTTCCCATTACATGATGCTCTTGCTGTTCCTCTCCCTGATTATCAGCTCTGTTGGTCCCATTAGTTTGCCTCCCTAAAGATTTCTGGATCCTTCTTTGATCTGCTTCAACTCAGCAAAAGAGCAGCAAAATACCCAGCTGTCTGGGGTTTTTGTTTGTTTGTTTTTTTTTCCTGTGGAGTTTTCCACCTTTTTAACAAGGCAGCAAACAACCTGGTTCTCAAAGATTGCCTGATGAGCTGACACAAAGTAAGTGGTGGAGGAGAGAAAAGTGAGTAGGGAGAAAGGTGGGAAGAGGTGTAGCTTGCAGTGGTGGTGAGCTGTTACACTGTATGGTGTGGCACTAGACTTCTGCATTTGAGCTTCCTTTATGTTAGGAGCATATTTATAGCAGCAAAATCATTGGTGCATGGTACACATGGCTATGAATACAGGCAGTGCATAGTGAAGTCTGTGGTCTAGTGCTGGTACTTGTCAAGTTAAATTCTCCCTCTTGTTGCTGCAGTTACACTTGGGACTGTAGTGAAAACATAACCTTTGTTTGGTGGTATCCAAAGACTTCTTAAGCTGTGGTGTGTGTAGCTGCTAATCTAAGATAAGCGTATAGGAATGCATTTGTTACAGTATGTGGCTGCATGCAATAGGAGATAAAGAGAGGTTAATAACAAAACTGGAATTTGGCTGAAGTGTTTTGATAATATTAAAAATTCTGAGAGAAATGTGGACAATAAGATATCTTTAGATCATAGTATGATTGAATTACGGCATTAGTGATCTTGCAGCCTATTCAAGCCTATATACTTTAATAATTGGAAAAGCAAGGAGAGTGCCTGCATCCTGAAAACTACTTTTAGGGACCTTTGTTTAAGAGGGGAAAAACCAACAAACCCAACAACAAAAAGAAAATGCAAATATTTCAGAGTATGCAAATGACATTATGGTGATGCTAATGGAGATGTTTTGCTTCCTTATCTTCTTAAAAGCCTTACTTTCTATATCTGATGATTAAAGGGACTATTTTATTTTCCTGAGAATTTTCCCATATGTCACAATGTCATCCTTGAGAAACCAACCATAACTCTAAAAGATTTATTTCATTAATACCTTAATAAATATCTTTACAGAAAACTGCAGACCTTTCTTAGCGTCTGCTCCAAAGAACCAGTGTTAGGTGTAAGGTCTACTCTCAGACCAGGCTGGATTCTTTTCGCTGCATTCGTTTTAGCACTAACATCGTATGCGAGAACATTGGCTAATACTTGACTTCATAATTTTAATGAAAACAGTCTAGAAACAAAGCAAATATATCATTATTAATTGTTGTTGGTGAAGTACTTTGGGATGCTATATTTGTCCATGTGCTTGGCTTTCAGCCAAACTTGTCTATTGACGGGAGGAGATTAAATATCTTTATCCTTTTCTGCTTTCTGTTAGTGAAATAATTTGAAGGGAATCTCAAAAGATATGATATATTATTGTTCAGATAAGCAACCAAATGTTTGGCTTGCTTATCTGCAGCTTAGACAAACTAACCAAAGTTTCGTATTGAAAATTGGCTACAAATCTCGCAGGAGTTGGCATCCCATTGAGGTTTCTGGTATGCTCTCTTGGCAGGAAGATTAAAATAAAAGAAAGGGCTTATCCAAAAATGTCTGTCTTCCAAAAAATTTCTGTTTAGTTTTTGCAAACTGTTCTTCATTTCGAACATGCAAAATTCTGCCAATCATAGTTCTGCCAAACAAGACCATTGCTGGACTATGAGTTGTCACGCTGATTTTAATAGGTAGACTCCCTAGCCAAAGCATTATACATTGCAAGGGCGCTGATAAAATAACATCTATTTTCTAAGGGTAACTTGCCAACTATTTTAGACCATGACATATCTTGCAATACTGGTGGCTTATTGAAACCACAGTGCTGAGTGGAGAAGGATAACTATGCCTGCTGTGGGATACAGTGTTTACACCACATTGGTTTTTGCAAACAAAGGAGAGATTCAGTAGTGCCATTTATAAGTTAATTAAAAGTTGTCTTGTAACATTAGCATCAGCTTTTCTTGCTCAGAAGCAGTCCAAATTTTTATTTTAATTAGTTATAAACTTCAAACAGCTTTTCCTTTCTTTATAAGTGAGAAGTTCTAGAAAATTTTTTTGAAATATCTGTGACATCAGTAAGGTTCATTTTCTTGTGAAGATGTACCAGAAACTTTATTTGAATAATTTCAGAACTGAAAACAAAAGAAGTGGATGAGGGCAATTTTATTTATTTACTTTAAAAAATACATCTGAAAGTGGTAAAACACCAATGTCAAGAAATCACTTTAGGTGGGACTTTCTTATCTAAGGTCACAGCTTATGTCTCAGAGATGCACATCTAAAGCACCTGATGTCCTCTCAGAGGTGCTAGCATCCCTCAGCTCCAATTTTGATCAAGATCTTCAGGCACCTTCGAGGGCTTCTGAAATGCTGCTTTGTTTACTCGCATTACAACAAGATGCCAGACATTGGTGAATCAGGCCCATCTTCTATTTATGCCTTAGTGCTCATGAAATTGTGTGTATTTAACAGTGTTTTCATTACCTGCACCCGTGTATTATGCCAAGACACCATTCAGCAGGCAATAATCTAGGAAACCATTGTACCACTGCCTTAATTTATAAAGGTCAAGACCTGGTGTTATCTGTCCACAGAATAAATTGGGACAGATTGAGTGAGCTGAATTTTAGATGGCACTGTTAATTTAAGTAAGTATTACTCATCAAACTAATTAAGCATAATTGTTTTTTTTTCTTTGAGCACAGAACACCATGGCCATTATTCTATTATGCTAACCTTTAAAGAGTCTTTACTCTCCATAGAAATATGAAAGTTATTTTTAAAAATAATTCTTTATCATATTGCTGATGAAGGACAGGTCCAAATATAATTGGGTGCCTTTCTCAATTGGAAATGAAGATTATTATGGCCAAATGTAAGGAAAAAATCATGACAGCTCATTTTGTACATCATGAAAGCCACTTCTTAACTTGATGGTTACTTAGTGAGGCTGCTTGACCTTATAAAAATAATCAGGTAGTTAATGTACCAGCACTGCCTCAATTGCAGGATGTGAAGCTATTACTGTCAATACTGCTTGAAACAGTACAACTTCACTCGGAGTACAGTGTCTGGGGCAAAATGTCTCCATCTGCACAGACCTTTAGTATGTACACCTTTAAAAGGATCTTTGAATTGCTTCAGCGGTTGATGGCAATTCTATGTTTCGTAGATGTTCCAACTGCTTCTAACCAATACTGGAGGTTCAAGCCTGGAAACTGGATTTCTTTAGGATTACGAATTTACCTCAGTAATGTGAAGCAACTTTTGAACAAAATCGCTAGTCCCGAGGTCTGTATCCCACAGTCCTTTTTTACACTAGAAGCCAGGAGGCAAGACATGCATAGACTATGCATATTTCTGGTGTCAGTTGTTTGCGTAGACATTCACATTGACAGCAAATTACTTGATATAGCGTACAGGATTTCTTTAAGGTTCCTTAAAAAGAGAATTCTTAAGAATAGTGTTCTGGCCAAAATGTAGAGGAAATGCTGGAGTACGATGCGTTTTCTACAAGGATGTTACTTCATTCACAAAAGTTTTCATCTCCCCAGATTCCTAAGTTCAAAACATGTTCAATGAAGCAAAAGGAAGCTTTAGATACTGATTTTATTACAAAATTTTCCCCAAGAAGGTAGTGCAGCACTCACAAGTCCTTCCTCATGTCTCACATATCTAGATATTCTTACAGCAACATAACATGGTGTCAACTGCCTTGGACTGTAAATGGAAATACTACTTAAAATTTATATGAGATCAGGCTTGTCTGAATTTGGCCTGGGATTCAGTAAGTGCCCAAACGGCTGGGCATTGATGCATAATGTAAGTGAGAGGGAAAAATAAGGAAAACAAAGTGTGTCACAGCTTATCATTTTTTATTTCCCTTGTTCTTTTGAAACCTCACATTAACAGCCTGGAGGTCGTGTGATTTTTTTCATTTCCTAGAGATGTTTCTCGAGCAGAGAACAAAATATATTGGCAAAGTAGTGAGGGAAATATACATTATTAATTTTATGTGCTCTGTGGGTAAGTGGTAGATTCAAGTTACCAAGTCTTCACCCTAAGAGGATTCAATTTATTTAAAATTTAGATCTGCTTTTATTTTTTAAAAAACTTTTTTTCAGGAATGTGGCTCTGAATCTCAGAACGTTTTTTAGTCAGCTATACTTGATATAGCTTTTGTTATATACAATTATGTAACTGGAACAGGTTGCCCAGAGAGGTGGTAGATGCCCCATCCCTGGAAACATTCAAGGTCAGTTTGGACGGGTCTCTGAGCAACCTGATCTAGTTGAAGATGTCCCTGCTCATTGCAGGGGGGTTGGACTAGATGACGTTTAAAAGTCCCTTCTAAGCAAACTAGTCCATGATTCTAATTATAAAAAGGTACATCTTCAGCAATTGGACAAGGTTTGTAGTGTTTTCTGGGTGTAATCTTGTTTTTCAACTGTTCAGTGCACTGAGATTCTCCTATATTTATACTTACAGCATGTGGGAGACAGAGCAACATTTTGCTGAAACTCGTTGCTTTCAATACGTTTGTAAATCATTCCTTTAGGATATATGAACATGGCCAGATGTGGACAGGAATGGACTGTCTCAAGCCTGGAAGCCCTCTGCCTATGTTAGTGCACAAATGTTACACCCTGAAGCGTTCAGCCCTGACTTTTGGAGGTTATCAGACTGTCCAAGGTGTTGCTGGTTTGATTACAGAACTGTGCTTTTCTGGAAGACATGGTGATTTCTAGCTCTGACATATGCGATTATCTCAAACATGTATGTAAATACATATATTTATAAAACTATACAAATATGTGTGTGTGACAAAGGATGTGATAAATTGCAAGATTAAAATATTATTTGTTGAATCACAATATGATATATGAAAACCTCACTATTTTAAAAAGGAGCAGCTGCAGTATTTTTTTAACAGATGCACCTTATGCTAGTAGGAGTTTTTCCATCAGAGTAATGTGTCAAGAGGAGGGAAGAAACACACTATCTGTACTAGCAGTTTTTTCTTAATTCTGTTTACTATGGTTTAATTGAATAAGGGCAGAAAAGCAACTTAAAGCACCGCATACATGAGGGTAGTTTTTTCCTGGAAGAAATTCTAGGAATGCATCTCTAGGTTTCTGCATATGTATTGCATCTCTGGGTTCAAATTTAATAGAAGTTAAATTGACTTTGATCATGAGCATTTGATCAGGGTATTAGTGCTGCTACATAAGTATTTGGGGATTTTTTACTTTGGATAACACCGTTTATATGATAACATGTCAGCACCGTTCTTTAGCCTAAGTCCCCCAGAGTTGATTCCTTGTTTAAAAATGCTTCTAGAGGTGTTTAGGGGCTGTACAGTTGCCAGTATTCCTATCACAAGCTATTTTCAAGTGAAAAGTCCTACCATTTAGGTTATATCTAGTCTACATTCATGTTAGTAGTTATTTTGATACAACATGTGTGGATTTGTACAGCAAACCAGTTGGTTGTGAGGAACTGATGTCCACACAATGCATATTTTTTATGGTTTCCTCTTGGGTAGCTCTAGCCTGGTCCCTTAGGCTGAACATCTCATTGAGGATGAAGCTTATTGGGTACCCTCCTGGAGAGCATTTTCCAGCTTATCTTCTCAGAAAGAATTCTAATTAATGAGGTGGTTTTGCAATGCAAAAGAAAATGCAGGGAACAGGCATGATTTGGGAGATCTTCCTCTATAGTGCAGTCCTGATTTGAATAACGAATGATGATGTATCTGTACCCCTACTTAAGTCTGTCTCCTTGTTGCAAATGGGATCTCTGTGATAATGACTCTTTTCAGTTTTTTGTATTTTTACTTTCTCTATTCAAAATGCATCAGAGGGACTAGGCAGGAAGTGGTTTCTGATTCTACAAAGTACTTTGTGATTGCAGTTTTCCTCTTTCACCACCCAGGATAAGGTTGG
Source organism: Haliaeetus leucocephalus (assembly GCF_000737465.1). Taxonomy (NCBI): domain Eukaryota; kingdom Metazoa; phylum Chordata; class Aves; order Accipitriformes; family Accipitridae; genus Haliaeetus; species Haliaeetus leucocephalus. The sequence continues at coordinate 7,377,509 of NW_010973002.1, read as the reverse complement.
CAGCTTTTAAATGTCTTCATAAAAAAACATGAATGTTAACATAGGTTAAGGGAGAGAGACTGTCTGAAAACCACTAGCAGTTTATTTTCTATTTTCTTCTGAGGAAGGTTGGTCTCCTGCAAAAACTTTCAGTTCCAGTGAGCGAATTTGGTGATTTTGACAAAAATGTTCTATCAGCTTAACTTTCCATTGCAGGTTAATGATGTTGATAAATGTGAACCAAACCTCTTGAGTTTTTGTGACAATTCTGAGTCTTACTTTATGAATAAAATCCAAAGGAACGCAAAGCAACTGGCATTAGGAGAACTTTATCTCAATAAATACAGATGTAAAGATGCAAGCTGGTTGCCTACAGTACTCTCTGCCTAGCACCATCTGGTGTTATAGAAAGACTTGCAGAGCTGAAAATGGAAAGGAAAGAAGATGCACATGAAATACTAATGTAATTCCCACTTGCTTGCAATAAAACGTGTTACTGAAATCTATTATCCATTGAAATAGTGTTACTACTGACCTAACTTGTCAGCCATTTATTAAATATTTCATGTATAATCATGATTAAATATTTAATATATAACCATTAATATATAACTATATAGTATTACCATCGCTGACAAGTATGAAGAATTTCATTAAGAAATGGATGTCGATAAACAATAATCAATTTGTTTGTAAATTTTCTCCTGAAGAATATATCATAAAATAGAATTAGAAGAGAACATCTGTACTACCTGGATGATCGCTGAAGAGGGTTCTGCCATTTTTGCTTGTCTTTGTATAGATCTTTTCTTAGTACATGCAGAGTGCTTTACATTTGATATGAGGAATGACTGGTAATTCTTTAGCTCATTATATATGAGAATCAATAAATGCAGAGCTGAACATATGCAGTAAGGAAGTTAATTAAATACTGTTAGACCTTGTTGGTTACTTGTTTTTTTTGCTGTTTTGTTGGTGCTTTTCCCCCACTGAATTACTGGTGTTAATGGATACCTACCATTGAAGACAATTTGTTTAGCAGTCTGATTACTAAGGGCCTTATCTGTAAATGAAAGTGTTAATTCACAGGACTAGCTTCTCCCTTATAGAGAAAAAGTATTGAAGATTTTGTGGTTGGAATCTTATTATTTCTCATTCTGGACTTTGTTGCTCTTGTCTGTGCTTACCACAGAGCTTACCAGAGACATCTGCTATTACAGATTACTTCAAAGGAAGTGGGAATACAAGGGGAATGCTCCACATATATCTGGATTCACTCTTTGTTGTGGTTTAACCCTAGCTGGCAACTAAGCCCCACACAGCCGCTCACTCACTTCCCCCTCAGTGGGATGAGGGAGAGAATTGGAAGAGTAAAAGTGAGAAAACTCATGGCTCAAGATAAAGACAGTTTAATAGCTAAAGCAAAAGCTGCGGACAAGCGAAGCGAAATCAGAAATTCATTCACCACCTCCCATTGGCAGGCAGTTGTTCAGCAATCTCCAGGAAAGCAGGGCTCCATCACGGGCCATCACTCCGAACATCCCCCCCACTTCCTTCTTCCCCCAGATTTATATGCTGAGCATGATGCCATATGGTCTGGGATGTCCCTTTGGTCAGCTGGGGTCAGCTGTCCCAGCTATGTCCCCTCCCGACTTCTTGTGCACCCCCAGCCCACTCGCTGGTGGGGTGGGGTGAGAAGCAGAAAAGGCCTTGACACCGTCTAAGCACTGCTCAGCAATAAGGAAAACCCCCCTCTGTTACCATCACTGTTTCTAGCACAAATCCAGAACATAGCCCCATACCAGCTACTATGAAGAAAATTAACTCTCTCCCAACGAAACCTAGCATACTGTTAAAACTAGAAATGCATATTTTCTGGACTGATCTTCCTCCGTGTATTTGCCCTAACAATAAACAAAAATTTTCTCTGTTCTTTTGAGATGCTAACAAGTACTCTTGACCCTTCATTTCAGCAGGCACTTGTACTATACGGGTAGTGAAGACATGATGTTCATACTCTTTTCTGTTACAAGACCATATATTTTAAAAAATATATGCAATATTTAAATAGCATTGCCATGAGCCTTAATCAACAAGATATTAAACCTTGGCTTTCAAGTGCTTTTGCCATGCCATATTTGAGTATATGTGCTTCTGTATCTGTGAGGTCTCCTGAGGTCTCCACTATGTTACAGTGGTGGTCCCTGCTTCTCATGAAGTTCAGACATTGATCAAGATTGCTAAATCTCGAAAATAAGAGGCGTGTATGCACATGCTATCAACCAGGATTATTCTGAGTTGGATACCTTTTGATTCAAGAGTTGTTTAGCCTATTCAGAGCGGATGTCCACGTGATGATCTGAAAGAATGTTCTTAAACATAGCCTCTCTGAGTTATAAAATGGCAACTTCTCCTTTCCCAGTAGATATGGCCATGGCTGTGGACTTATGGAGGAGGAATTTCAATCCAAAAGTTTCCAAACAGCCACAGGCTGCCAAGACGTTAAGTGTGTACGTGTTTATGTTTTTCTCACAAGTTTCTTCTGTGTGTTGCGCTGTAGGAAATGTATTGGTACAGGGTGGAACTGAAAGCTTCTGGTTATATGGTTTATTTTAAGACAGTTTTGTTGTATTGGCTTGGAATAAACTGATAAGACACCTGTTGGAAATTGCAACATTTTAGACAGTTTTGAATAAGAATCCAGCTAACCTAAACAGAAAAGATCCAGTTCTTTGAGGCACTTGCATGGTTTCTTTTGCTAATGACATCTGTGTACTCAGACAAGTCCGCTGATGTGTTTGGAATCTCGGGGTTTTCCTTTGACCAAGCCATTTGTAGCAGCGCGAACTGAAAACAATATCAATACAGCAGGGAAAGTTGACAAGAGTGCTATTAGGTAGGGTATTGTCTCAGTGAACATCTTTGGGGCATATGGAAATGACCATAGGAACCTCTGGTTACTTGCTCACAGTCATCTTTAGGCAAACCTTGTTTAGGAGAAAATCTTCTGTCTTTTTCTTCCCTTGGTTTGCATGGGTTCATCAGTGTATTTCCCATCCTTGCTGCCTTCATTAGCACCTGTGCTGTGAATTGATTACTGTAGGCGAGGAGATTAAAATCTTGCTTGTTAGGTTTCAAGTGCATCCTCACACTTTAGAAATATTTTTAATTAAAGCCTCTGAAAACTGTATTTACTCTTTAAATTCAACACAGCAGCTGTAGTGAGAAGTAGGACCCTTCACAGGATAACAGCTGAGCTACCTGAGAGAAGACAGAGCTTTGAAAAGATTACATATGCCCTAAGAGGGCAAGAGATAATTTGCTACTGATGGAGCTTTCTAAGGCAGTACAGGCCACTTAGCTGCATTAGTTTTAATGGCCATAATGTGACTAAATCTCCTGTACTGCTGTGGCAATAATCAAATGATGGTTGTGACTTCCAATGTCCTTGTTATGGCACATTCGGTGGAGAAGACATTCAGTTCAAACATACATTGTGCTGTAAAACAGCTCTTGTATCAAGATGATTAGTTCCTGAAAGGCATAACAAATGACTCAAAAATGCACTGGAAGGTCATGTTAGACCCTGCCTGAAATTGCTGCATTCAAGCTATCAGCACATGAATGGTACCACCTACACCCTTTATATGAATAGATAAAATAGGTATCATCTGCAGTGCACTGAGGGATGTTTTTTCTCTGTTCTAAGATGAGATTAATTGTATTAGTACAGAAGATAGTTTTTAGAAATCCTATATGTTTGTATCAAGGCTGCAGAGCAGCTGTTAATTGGCACTATTTTTACATCCTTGCTATAGAGAAGTCCTGGAGCATATCTAAAAGAAGGCAGTAACTTCCACCCTCTACTTCCATATTACCTTATCTTAAAAGCAGGGATCACATTACAGTACTAGTGCACTGACAGCAAGGAGGGGCAGGCAAACAAGTGTAGTGGAAACAGTGCCACAAATCAGTACTCCTCCATCTCCTCCACTTCTCTGTGTGTGGTGCAAAGACTTTTAGAGGCATAATAACATGATTTCTGATGTTTCAGGAAAAGGCGCCCTCTGTGAACTGTTTTTCAGTGCATTGTGGAGAAATGCATCTGTTGCCCCTTTGTGCAAATGGCATGAGCCAAATATCTTGATAGGTAAATCAGTTCCAGTGTGGCATATGTTGGAATGTTGCCTGGTAGTTTTAGGGTAGCATGGAAACTACATGTAAAATTGGAGTAAAGAGACAGCTGGTGCAGTTTTTCATGGCTGAGGGAAATCTCCATTGTTGACCATCATGTATTGCATCTGTCATGTTATTTTTTGATTCTAAAGAATAACAAGATGCTGCAATGTGTCTCTAGCCACTCTACTGTTTTCTTTATAATACACCAAAGAATTTCGTGGCATTTCAGTATATTAAACACATAAATTAACCCATTTACAAAACTTAATTTCCACTTTTTTCTTGCTGCAGTAGTCCACGCTTTACTCTTCATGATCCATACCAAATTCCCTTATAAATCTGGATTTTTTGTTAATTGCTATAGTTTTGGGGAAAAAAAGAGAAGTTTTTGCTTGCTTCCTTAAAATATGTTGCTCAAAGATTAAAACAAAATAGTTCTCTGAATTATCATCTGACCTCTTGCAGGGAAAGGAAGAATTTCCTTATGTAAAATGTATGCCATCAGATTTGCCTGTCAGTGACAAAAGCGAAACTACGATATATCTTTTCTATATGACATTCAGAGCAGCTTCTTTTGGCATTTGCTACCTCACAACCACACAGTTTTGTACACTTGCTGACACATCATTAAAAATCTATCATTGTTAGTAATCTGTCATCATAGAAATCAATGGATAAGCTTTGCTGATCCTGTGTTTATCTTGCAGAGCAAGATCATGTAACAAAACAACAACCCTAAGAAAAAGCTGTCTTGTGCACCATAATTATTAATTCCAAAGCAGATTGCTAGAGCAAAAATTGTAAGTTAGAAATGAAGCTGGTAAAGTGTACAGTCTGAATTCTGAAATGTTCTTGTTTTAAAGCGTCAGGACTGCATCATATAAGAAATTCTTCTTATCTGTTTGAATAAGGTGTTTGTTCTTGGTGCTCTCATTTAAACCAAAAATATTTTAAGAATTAGCTGTGGTCTGTGATTTGTTGGGATGAAGATTGTTCTGAACACACTGTTTAAAAACTGTGGTTCGAGATGTTATTCTGCAAATTTCTTTTGTTCCGTGGAAGAATAATCTTTACCTTTACATAAATTACTGGCTTTGTCATAAGTTATTGCACCTTCTGACATATAGCTACTGAAAAATATTTTCTGTCCTAAATCTACCCAATATGAAGGCAAAATGAGAGATAACTTCAATATACAAATTTATATGTGTAAGCTACTAAAGATATAAGAGGAGGAAATGGAATAATACAGTAGAAATTAGTAGCAGTTATGCAGCTATCAAAAGCTGATAGAAAGGACCTGCTTTATACAGCATGTAATGCCAAGAATACAAATAATCTCTGTGAAAAAAGGTCCCAGGGCTTTCTCAGAGAAAAGAAGTTGACTAGTATCTGTCTTCCTTACTGTACTTAATCTGTGATGGTGGTTTATTACTATATGCTAGAAATCAGAAACCAGTTAGTACCTAATTTAACAACATTTATTCTGGGCTCTTCACTTGCTCCAATATAAGGAATAGTGTCTCTTTCAATACCAAAGCAAAAACCAAGGGACAAGGGTAGAGCAGCAAGCCATAGGTAATATAATAATGCCCATTGTTTTGTAAAGGGCTGAAGTGCATCTCCTGTGAAGCTCTGACACTGCAGAGCTCCCAGGAATTAAAATGGGAAATCTGCCAGGGTAGTTTCATTTTTTGGCAGAGCAGTGGGATCTGAAGTATTTAGACACCTAATGTACATTCTGCTGCCTTTCAGGCAGACTTATATGATGGTAAGTAGTAACTGAGCTGATCTTTTCTCTCTGTCCTTTTGCATTTTTAGTATCAACGTAGACTCCAGGACAAGAAACGTCTCTCATTTTACTTTCTAAAGCCTTCCATATTGAGGACTCAGCCTCTGCAAGAATCCCACTCACAGTTCCTTACCATGAGTACCATCCAGAAACCCATTAGCCTAGTGTAGGTCAGTGGGCTGGCCACTCCTTTTTGGTCAGGCACCAAATTGGAACAAATTAGACAATTCATGTCCAAGCCTCTGGAAATAGGCAAGCCGAGATTTTCAAATATCAGAAAAATGTGCAGAGACCTTGCTGCAGAGGAGTGGTGCAGGAATCTCAAACCTATGGGGAAACTAAAAGAGTTGGTAGGTTCATTGACGTGATACTTTCTGCATCTGTATACTGCTGTCCTTAATGGTTCCCTGTCAAGGATTGGCACAGCCAGCTCACATTTCCACAGCAGTGCTGCATTTATGTCCTATATTGACTATGCCTGACTTTGAGATGTGCTGTATTTGGGACTTCTTCTTTAGCTGTACATATAAGACCTTAAGAGACCTTCAGACAAGGCACCAGGTGTCTCAGTGCAGATTTGGCTGCCCAAAATGGCTACCCAAATTGGAAAATGCTGATTATTCTGAATTGTATCCATATAATAACCTAGTTTGATTTCCACTTCGATATTTAAAGGTGAAAAAAAGCTGCCACAAAAGGTAAGTGAAATGTTTCTAATGCCTTCTAGTTTATGGATTGACCTTAAAAATATAACAACCCAAAGCAGCATTTTTTGATCAGAAAATAAATGGCAATCACTTAAAAAGAGACATGAAGCAAGTAAGAAAGCAAGTATTTAGCCCTGTAATCGAAGACGTGGACTGACTGTGTACATTAGCTGGGTATTTCACTGTCTATATTTCCATTTACTCATACATCTGCTTTTTTTTCTCAAAAGTATAAGAAATAAAAAGCTACTTATTTCTCAGTAAAACTGTTCTATCTCCTTAAGAGATAATGTGGGATAGGTGATCTGTCCCAACTCTCCAAATTGAAATTAGTGAAGGAAATAAATAGGAGAGAAATGTAGAGCTGGGGGAGGGAAGAAAATACAGTAAACAACTAAAGAACATGCAATGTGAAAATAAAAATTGGTGAGGATAGTGAGAAGAGTAAAGAAGGGAAGAAGTAAGAATATTAACGAAAGTTGAAAAGGGCAATTTAAAAGAATTGGAGACATAAAAATGTCTAGACAAGTGAGAAAAACAGTAAGGAAGTAAAAGAAAAGTAAAAGCAGCATGCCCCAAAGGTGAGATTTTCAAAGTGAAGTTGTGTAATTAACTAGAGTTAATAAAAGTTGGACTATTAGCTGCTTTCTGAGTCTCTTAACATCTCCCTCGTCTTTGTCATGGTGGTTATTTCATCATAAGAGAAAGAGCTTGTTAGAAATTCTCTGGTTAAAGTTGTGCTGAGTTTGACACATGTTAATTTGTCAAAGACAAGTTTTTCATTGAAAGGGATAAAATCTGACAAAATATTGTTTGAAATTTGGAGTAGGAAAGAGAGAAAGAGAGTGGAAAGCCCATAGCCAAAAGGTGAGAGTACGGCGCACTGACATGTTAGGGCCTATACTTCAGACTGGGAATTTAATATTGTCTACCACAAACTGAGCATATCTATTAACAGCTGGGCTGCTGATTTTCCTGGGAATGGCCTTTTTGTTTGCTTCTGTTTTGTGCTATTTTGCCTTTTGCACAAAACATTTAGAAAAGTTAGTTCTAAACTGAGTTCCCGATTCTGTGGGGGTTTTTTTGTTTGGTTGTTTTTTTGTTTTTTTTTTTTGTATGTTTGGCTTTTCTTGTGCGTTTGTGAATGAGAACTCCCATTGTTTCATCAGTTGTACATAGAGCATCATAGGGTTATGTTTTTTGGTGTGTATTCTCTGCCACAATTTAGCTCTAGACATGCTTTGTTCATGTGCTCTATTTGAAAACCATGGGGTACTTCACACACTGGGATTGGTGGTTAGCACCTTAGCATTGGAAGCAATGTTTGGAAAACGCTCTTTTTCCTTCTCCTTTAAAGATAATCTTTTCCTTTCAAGCTACACTGTATTTATATGTAATTCATTATATTAGTCCTGCTCTAGTTTTTGCCTCCCCTTAGATATTGAACTCTCTGTTATTATCACTCCCCTTTTCCAGTCCAAAGTGTCTGTTTTTCTACAACTCCTTCCTTTTTCTCTAGTCAACGCCCTTTCTCTAGGCCTTTATTTTGAATTTAACAAACACTTTAGATTAATTCTCCACCTTCCACAGCTGCCTGCAGGACAGGAGACTGGAGAAACGAATGCTGCTCATCCCTTTTCTGTGTTTGCCAACCACTGTCTTTTGGTCACAACCTTTTTGTCTCAGTCTTTTGTTTGTTGTCTGAAAGGGCAATTTATGTGTTTGCATATATATATATATGTACATCTATATAGGTGGATACACACACGTACACACACAAATATGTATACACATATATTTGTGAATGTAAATATCTCTCCTGGTAATTCTCAGTTAATAGTCTGCAGTATTTGTTTTTCTGGAGAGTGAACTTGTTTTGCTTTCACTGGAGTTACTGCAAGGGACACATACAAATTTGGCTGGCCTTCAAAATGTTACCAAGACCCTTCTAATTACTGTTGTTGTGTCACAACCTGTGAAGTACTACCTTCTAGTGGAGTGGGTGTGCTGTGGTTAGCTTTTGTTTTAATGCTATTAATAGGGAAAGCACAGAAAGAGATGAGCATGTATGAACTCTTGAGCATGGTACACATACCTGGCAGTACATGAAGTTTCCCAGTGTCAGACCCATTGTTCCCCAAGCAGAACCATTTGTTTATAATTGGAATAATAAGCATATTTTGGCAGTCCTCCATCTGAGGAACATGTGTAAGAAACAAGTGTTATGCCAAATGCAAGTGTTACTTGAAGCCTCAAATTAGACTTGAATATGCAGTCATAAAAGGGTGTTTTGAAACATCCTTTGCCCCAGTAAGGTCCTTCAGTCTCAGTAGCTCAAAAAGCTGATGGTCAGGGTTTTGCAGACTCTGCCTTTATTGCATTACTTTTCTGTACATTTCAAGACCTTGTATTAAACAGCTGGAATCACAAGGTACTACTTTGACATTATGTTTATGAAAATTTGCTTTGTTCCCTTGAATAATAAATAAAATGCTGGGTGTTTAGCTTGTTCTAGTTCAACACAGAGCTACATCATTGTCAAAGATTCTGGTGGCTGTGAGTGGGAGGCTGACAGGTGGAGAAGCCCTACAAACCTTTGTCCTTTTGAACTAGGTTGCAGAAATCTTGCATCAAATTGTACTGCTCTTGCATTGCATTGTTGAGTAACTAGATGACAATGTTGCATGAAGTAGAGCTACGTGAGCAGAGTAATATCCAGCTTCCAGGTAAATGGTCAGGAACTGGATGTCAGTTTTAAGGAGGTGGATTGCTTCTTATTATCACGCAGGAGGACCCCAGCTTTACTCTGCTCTAATCACTCGTATAGTTCTAATTTCTTTTATTACTTACCTTCTTAAATTCTTCCAAACCATGTTTCTTCTGGCTTTAGTGCCCCACAGAATGAAACAGTTTCCTAAGGATTAATCCTGCCTGAATTGAGGTAGGGGCAGGAAGAGAAAGTTGAGAAAGACAAAAGGCTGATATATACAAAAGAAAAAGGCATGTGTATCAGAGTTCCTGAACCATTTAACATCTTACAATGCATAAATGGAACCAGTTGCAATGCAGTTTATAAAGACTGTCACTGAAACTTATAATTAGAGGTTACACAAGGGCAGGTAACATTGCAGAAACAGGTAAGACATCTGACCCAACATGCCTGCTTACTGAAATGGAACAGCCTTAGGCTCTCCTGAGATCATTCCAGAGCAGCTCTCCAGATTTTGATTAAAGGACTTTCCTTCACCTGCGCGCAGGTTTGTCCTTGTAAGAAAAGGAAATATTTTCTCACTCTTCAAACTTCTGATTTTCTGCAAGTGCCAGAGCTCCTCACATTATTTAAAATGTTTTCAAAACTGGCAAAATCACTTCCCAGACTTGGGGAAAAAAAAATAAAAAAATCCATTCTGCAATTGGCCTTTACTAGTTGGTGTGCTTATTAGCATTCTTGTTCTCACACTATGTTCTCTCAGTGACAGCACTTACCCCCACATCAGCTGATAAAATTTAGCTCTGTGCTTTTCCTTTACGCTTTTCGACAGCTGCTGTAGAGGCTTTGCAATTGGAGGCATTTAAAATTGCCTGCCAGCTTTTTGCATTGCTGGGTTTTAAATCTGTCTGATACTAGAATACTTGCACTTTGCCACTCCTTTGATGGCTCTGAGATCTCAGAGTGCTGTGTACAAATCTGAATTTAGCATCATGTTCCCATGTTGTTGAGGGGTAAACTAAGTGACCCACCTGCCCAAGCTGATACTCCACCTCACCTGCATAATTCCTGATCTAACTTAAACTGATTGAAACAGATAAAAATGTCCTTCTCATTCACTTTTAGTCTTTTCAGTCTTTTAATCTCTTTTTGGGTAACCTGTGAGCCCATCAAACCAGTTTCCTTGGCTGCTGTCACCACTTATTTTTCCCCACACAAGTGAAACACTGGATTCCTTCAGCATGAGGAGGAGAGGGAGAAGAAAGTGGCTTCGTTTGAGGAGGGCAGGTTGGGAGCAGGCTGCTCCACTCCTCCCCAGTGGACAGAGAGAAGGAGTGTGCCCTTGGCACCCAGTGGAGAGGCATGGATACAAACCCTGGCTAGAGCAGAGCTTGCTCCCTGGCTGTAACCCCTCTCATTGATTGCATGTGTTTAACACTCAGTCATCAAACTTGGCAGTGCAGGGTGAGGGACCCGTAATTCCACAAAAATCCCTTGGAGTCTATGCAGAAGCAGGAATACAAAGGTGGAAAATCTGCTTCTCCTTTGCTTTTTTTGAATAATACCTGGACCGACTAATAGATTTGGCAAGTGTATCAGAAATAGATACTCAGGGTGAAATTTTACATGCCAGCTGCCCTGATCTAGCACAAATCTGTCATTCTGCTTGCTACTTAGTCTTCTGCCAGGTTAGTGAGCTAAACCATCTCCAAGCTACTGAAAAGAGTGGGGCTGCATCACCAGGGGTAGGGGTGGGAGGAGAGTGAGATCACCCGGTTTGGTTGGCAGCAAGCCATTTGATCTGTGAAATGCCACTCCTGTTCCTGAGCTGTGGAAAGGAGCAATAAGCAGTGTCCAGAGATGTATGCATTCATTTTAATGATACAGTTTTTCTTAAGGAAATCCTGTGCACACTGAGAGTCTCTCCCACCCATAACCTCTAGCCATGTGTTACCACCTGCACAGCATCCCTGAAGTTGTGTCGGCTCAACAGTTTATGAGGATGTGAAGTGAAAGGACGAAGGAATAAACCAGGCTGGAAAAGAATCCAATAAAAATGTTATGCTTAACCTTGATCAGTTCTGGGTTAAAAATTAGGTATAGTATAGTTACCTTCATGATTCCTGCACAATAACATTTTAATTTTCTGGTCTCCTTCTGCCTTTCCCTCCCTTCACAAAACTGTAAGGATACATTTATATTTCCTTTATTTAAATCGATGAGAATTTTGTTAGGTTTGTGTGCCAGGAAGTAACAGACTTAAATTTATTCAGCTCCCCCTTCTCGAGGTGTTCATCCAGAGCTGTATGGTTACTACTGTGAGGGCAGACTGAGGCTATGCCTACTCTTAGTAACCGTGTAGGAGAAATTTTCTGTGCAGTATTTCTATGTACCTATTTAGATCCACTCATTTCCTGGGAAGGCTCATTATTTCCCCACCATCCTACAGTCCCACTCTGAAATGAGTGTCTTATGTAGTTTGGGTGATAGGCCCAGAAGTGTGTGTCTGATGTGAATAATCTAGTTGCTTTTTAATATGAACAATAATGGTATAGGAAAAATGTATGGGTAACAACAAGGACTGGGAATGTTGTGGTACTTAAATGAAAAATAATGCAGGATATCCATATTTGCACAGGAGGTAATTTGCTGCTTGCTGTGTTTTCTGGACTTATTCCAGTTTGAATGAGACCACTTGTATTTTTTAAGCACTATTTGATAAGTGTATTTAAAAAGACAGCTATAGATTACAGAGAAATTCTACCTTTTGTGTCAAAAGACAGTGGTGTTTGATACATTGCTGTGACCTTGTACTAAAATTTTCTTTGATTTCACATCCATGTTTTTCATATTATCATATTTCACACTAACACAGGTTCTACAGCCTGTGAAAGGCGGGATTGTCCTAGTAGATGTGTTCACAGAAGTGACAGTCTTTCTAGATGTGCTGCTTATTTTTCCCCTAGCATAAATGCAATCATATTCTTCTTTTATGCTCATTATACTATTCTAGAAGATGATCCCATCTTCTTAAATCTACAGTAACTAAAAAATGAGAAAATTTTGCAGCAGGTTTGCTAATGTGCTGATTGAACTCTCAGGATAAAGTTGCTTTTAGATGTCAAGGCTGTTCTACATAGCATACTGTTAATATGTGGAATACACTGTCATGAGCAGTAATAGAGCTGAATATTTTTAAACATCATAACCAAGTAGTTTTTGACTCTTTATAAGAGACCAAACCTTAGATCTTTATTTTATTAAAATATGTGTTCATACTCTGTTGATTTAGGGATAACCATATGTCATAGTTATCCTTGCACTCCGCTCATTCTCTGCCAGGATTTTTTGCTCAAGCAGAGTCAGGAATTTTGTCCATTGGCTGGAATTTCTAGATATATGACTGGGCTATAGGCAGGCAGAAATTCAAACACACCAACTGAATGTGCACAAGTAGGTTTCATGATACTCTTCCAATGAATTTGTACTTTGTGTCAGATCTGCTCTGTATGCATAAGTTTATACGTACCTCAGAGCTCAGACTTGCAATACTATACAGGGCATGTATCCATGTTTAATTATCCCAGAGAAAAACTATGATAATTCCATATCGACCTTAAATCAAGAGAAATGGAAATTTAGCTTACAAAGTAAAGATATGTTGAACACTGAATCCAGTCTTCCAATAGCTGAAACGTTACTTAAATGCTGAGGTCTTGGTTTTTTGCTATTACTCTTATTTGAAGCAGATCTCTTTTGTTCCAGGATGATGTATATTGCAGTGACTGATCGAACTCAGTTACTTTGAAATGAGTATGTAATTATCCACACCCCTACTAAGAGTGGGATGAGTCTTTGACAGCCTTTTTTTTTTTTTTTTAAAACCATGTAACAACACCTAATTATTTCTCAAGCAATCTACTTGTAGTCTAAATTTAGGAATTGTTTCTCAAGCCAGCTGTTCTCAGTAAAATTGAGAAACAGAGATGGTTTAGTGGCTTGGCGAACAAGAGTAAAGATTTCCCAAATGTTAAATTTTGCAGTGTTTGAAAACCAAATTTAATTCCCAAACAGTCCAGCCTTGCTTAGAAATAAGAACAATAAAACATCTGTAGAGCAGAATGGCAAAACAACAACAACAACAAAAAAAGCAGCCCCAAAACCAAAATACCAAAAACCTAAGGTTGAAACTAATTTATTAATGAAGGACAATGAGAGTTAATTTCTGGAAATTTGTCTATCCAAGAAGTGCTTAGATTGTGTAGAAACAGTATTTTGAATTATTATTACGAAAAGTATAATCAGTCACTGAAGGTGATTACCCTTTAAAGAAACTACAGTCTTTACCATTTAAATGATGCCGAGCAATTCTGAAATGAGTTTTTATGCCAACATGGCTTTCTGTGGTTTAATTTTCCTGGCAAGAATAGAATATGAACATATGTGGCATATAGTACATACACAATCAAGTTAAAGTGTATTTGCAAAAGACAGGCTTCTTCCAACATTTAGCATGTTTAATGGATATGTAAGCAGTGATTGCTTTATTTTCTGGAGACTCTGTAGCATGGATAGCTATAACAAAAAATCCTAATGAGAGAGGTTTCCAACATGGCTTGCTAATACCGGCTAACTATCAAGACAGATTTGCACAAGGGAGGAGGAGCAGCTGCTCAGGAAGCATTGTACACCAGTTTTAACTCCTTGACTTTGTGACTAAGGGCATGAAACCATGCTTAGGTTCTCAAACCACAAGTGTGCTGCTTGTAGCAGAAACTGGAATAGCCTGAGACTCCTGCAGAGGTACTCTTAGCCGTACTTCAGCTAAGAGGAGGTTTGTGGTGTGTTTGTTTTTTTTTTTTTAAAAAAAGCCAACAATCTTGCAAGGTCTGAATAAGGGGCATAGAATTAGTGGAGCAGACTTCACGCCACAGTCAATTTTCCGCAGAAAGGTAAAATCACCATCTGTGGAAGTCTAGGAGGAGCCTTACCACTCCACAGTTTTATGCAAGGTTGAGAATGGGGCAGGATACCTAAACTTCTGTCCTACAAAAGGGCTGTTCTAGAGCATTGTTGTGAGGTGTGTTTATTTTATTTGTGTGTTTATTTCTATTTAGACCAGTTCTACAGCTGTCTGAACAGCTACGCAGACTGCCCTGATGCCTGGTATTTTCAAGCTTGAATTTGCTTACAATGCAGTGAAATTAAATGGAAAACCAAAAGTATTTGTAGGCCTATTTTCAAAGGACTTGTACTTAAGAATAAGGTATCTGTCCTCATTACCTTAGCAGTGTTAACAGGAAATTTAGTAGGATAGATTGTTGAGTTTTTCTCTTCTTCTGAAGCTGTTTCCTAGTCCTGTTTCCCTTTCAACCACAAAATCTTGCAAAATGAAACATATTGCATTACTGCATAGTTTTAAACAACTGTTCACCATCTTGTACCTCACAGTGATTTTCTTTTGCTTGTTGAGGATAATATTACACCAAAGAAAAGCTCTGTCCCTGCAAGGCATTCTTTGTCCTGCAGTGTTAATGAGAGATGTTGAAATAATTGGAATCTGTACAGCTGAAGTACCTGATATATTGAGTTCACCACTCTTGTCTCTGCTACTTATCACTACAATAAATATTAGAGGTGTGGACTGTACAGATAAGGCCATGAAGGATCTACACATTTATTGGAAAGAATTTGGGATGGCAACTGCTGATAATCTACAGGTAAATAAAGAAATATTGGGAGTGGGCATGTAATGCAGTCGTGATCCAATTCTTTACGTACTCATAATATATCCTATAATAATAGCATACAGTACTGTGAGACACTCTAATCCCCTCTTAGGCCATATGAAGTCATGCTGCTTTGTGTTGAGACTGTGGATCTAGTGCCAAATGTGGATGGCCAGCTCCACCACATTCCTCCAAAGCAGTGGTTAGTAGATGTGTGTTCTCCGAGGTTTGCTTGTGTTTTGGGTTTGGTTTTGTTTTTTTTAATGTTATGTAGCCAGTCTGGAGTTAGTGGTTGAAATTATGAAGCATGTGAAAGAATAAGACAATTGACTTTTATTTTCTTTTAAAGGAATACCACTAAATGAAAGCCACCAGCTAGATCAATACTGCATTTCAAAGGCAAGTTTAAAGTCACCCTGCATGGGTTTAATCTCTAAATTTTAGATGACTACACAGGAGGTGTCTGCAGTTGAACTGACCATCTGATCTCTCTCAGCATCTGTGTGATATGTCTATAAGCCCACATGCACATACAGGCTCAAGGCAAGCACTGGTGCACAGCAGGGCACAGTTGCGATCTCAGTCTTACTAGCAGCCTGAGCACCTCCATGTATCCTGCATGTCCTTCTAAGGAGAAGGGATGGCATTGTCCCTGCCTGGCAGCATTGCCATCTGCTCCTAGGAGGGCAGAAAGGGTTGCCTGGTGTTGCCTTCGTACAGCAAGGACATTGTGCACTGACCTGCGGGCTGCCTGTACCTTAACTTTGAGGCCAGGCAGAGCCGCTGTAGGCAAAGTGCTGGGAGCTGACTTGGTCCCTGGCCTGGCTGCTAACGATACAGTATAAATGTTAACTTTGAGTCTAGGTTGCAAAATTCCTCTTCCTGGGTCTTGACTGTCTGTACATGAAGTCTGTCAATGAAAGCCAGCAGAACATAAATTATGCTACCTGATCACAGCACTGAAAGGCCACTAACTTCATCATCCTTTTGTTCCAGCAGCAACTTTTATGCTGGCAGTTGTGAAGGATCTTTTGTTCATTATTATACCTTTACTCTGCTGAACAGAATCTTTGTGTTCTAGTACCAAATATTCTGCCGGCTGTCCATCACCAAGTGGCCATGATTTACTGAAGTTCTGGTTTATTTTCTTTCCCGCTTCCATTTGTGAAATAACTAAAGTTCTCTCTGGGAAGGGTAAAATACTGAAAAAGAAACCTACCTTAGCTGTTGGGATACCATGGAATGGGTTTCCATAACTCTCCTACTTAAAGGAAAAATTGAGGTATTTTCTTTTTTTCATTGAATATTCTCTAACAGGCTTCTGGAAGTTTATAACACTGCATTGGCAAAACATTAAACAGAATAAATACAATTATAGTTTTGTTTTGTTTTGTTTTGTTTTCTTAATGCTATCTGAAGCTCATAAGCTTGTGAAGTGAGAACTTTCCCTCTCCCCTGGACTTTCTTAGTCTCTGCAGTGCAAGAATTCAAGCTCTGTCCTCTCCTCTCTTCTTTTGAAAGACATTTATGTTACTATGGTGAGGAAAGCATGTCACATTTAGAGCTGCAGACTAAATATAGCTATTTTCATAATCCATTTTAAGTATTACACCAATAATTTGCTGGAGTAATTCATATTACAGCAAGCACGATCTCTTTGCCCTAAACATATGCACATACACATGCTTAACAAACATCCTGGGAGCTCAAGAAGGGAAACCAGTCCTGACTTTAATCCAGCACCCACTTCTCCTGAATCCAGAACCAGCCAAGTCTAAAATAGCATCCTTTCCTGTTCCAGAAGTGCTTTTCTGGTAAACGTAAGGGAGAGGAGAGGTGTTTCTAGGCTTCCAAAAATTCTTCGTTTTAGTAGGTTTTTTCTTTCTTTTCATAGTGGGTATATACACATAACTAGCATGAATTACCTCATCAGTGTTATAATTTAAAACAAAAGCTAAACCCAGAAAATAGTGATATTAAATCTGGAAAAAAAAAAATTAAAGCATAATTGGGACTCTATAGGAACACAGTGCTGAATTGTATTTCATCACAGCCTGACAACAATCTTTTATTGAAGGTGTCACTCGTGCAGCTCCAAAACAAAACTGGAAATAGGCTTTTCACTTTTCTGACTTGTTGGCTTGGGTTGTATTAGAAGATACAGCTGGTTAATTGTGCTGGAATTGTTTTCTGATATGTATTTATAAACACTGGCCATAGTATACATAGATTATTTGTATGGATGATCCCTTAAGTTACAACCATATTCATAAATAAACTAACAAATAACCTTCTCAGTTAATGGCCACGAAAGATCTTAATACATTAAGTAGAGTCTTTGAATAATTCAACTTTTCCTTTTTCCTAGTATGGATAATCAGTGTACTGTGAGCTCAGAAATGTTTTTTCCAAGAGAATGATCAAGAGTAGGCTCAGGAGGGCTCAGCTGATCTATTTGCATGCTTGGTCAAGTACATTGAGAGTATCTGAAGGATCTGCATCTTAGATGGTGTATAACATCCCTTAGGAAAGGCTGAAGGAATAATTAATGACTGTGTTACTGCTTTTTGTGCAAAGGTTTCCTGAGAAATTATCCTGTCAAAAGTCAGCAGTAGCCTGGCAGTGAATCAGACCTTCAGTTTCTGGACATCTCTGGTGCAACAGACCCAGCAGTGCATAGTTTCGTGTCAGTGCCTGGTGAGGTGTGGGCAACCCCACCTCAGAGAGACACTGAAGGCTACTGAGCTGTGAGATGGTGGCTGAGGAAGGGACATCCGAGCTGGAAGCCCCAGCTGGTGGGATGAGACTGCAGCTCTGGAGGTGAGTGCAGGCAGGGGCTGGGAGTGGGATGTGCACCTGCACAAGCTGGTGGGGGGCAAGTCCCACTGATGGCTCTGTCTCACTGGATTAGGATTTTTAGGTGGAAGATATATCCTGCTGAAAATCTTTGCAGCTCCACTTATTACATGAGCCACTCAAGCCAAGCACCTAAAAAACAGGGTGCGCATGATTAGGGACCATATTTGAGGAGTTGCCTTTAATGACCTCTTTCTCATCACACGGGTGAGCTGAATGGGACAGAACCTGAGTCTAGAGATGGTTACTCAGTCACCTCAGCCACAAGACTGTCCCTTGTCTGCTTTCCTTCCTCAGGCACAGCACACCTTCTGCCTTCAGTGTCAAACGAGTCACAAGTCCCATGCACACGTTAGCTTCCATGGCTCCCCAGTCTTGGTTCATTCCCTAGCAAAAGGAACTTGAATGAAACTGCACCACTTATGCAGTGTGACCTTACACTTAAGTTGATCTAATGGGAAGGTGACACTGGAGAGGGCCATCTTGCCACTGGAGCCTGCTCATCTTGCCCTGTGACATGTGACCTACCATCCATGGATCCATAGATCTTGCAGATTGTTGTCTTCAGGGTCAGACAGCTCACTATGTAATCAAAAAGATGACAGGGTTTTTTTTTCCCCCCTCTTTCTCCCTTTTTTCTCTTTTCTCTCTTTTCTTTTTTCTCTTTTCTTTTCTCTTTTTTCTCTTTTCTCTTTCCTCCTTTTTCTCTCTTTCCTCCTTTTTCTCTTTCCTCTCTTCTCTTTCCTCTCTTCTCTTTCCTCTCTTTTGTCTTTCCTCTCTTTTGTCTTTCCTCTCTTTTGTCTCTCCCCCCCCCCCCCCCGGATTTTCTGTGTAAATTATTTACATTGCATATTCAGGGTCCCTTTATTTAGTGGAAGGGAAGTGGCAGGAGGGAACATCTTATCAGAGAGGGAAAAGTAGAGCAGTGCTTTCAGCGGCATCTGCTTTATGCCAGCTTAACCCTCGTGTCAGACCTTGTGCCTTGGCTGTGACCAGAGTGCTCTGCAACCTTCTCATGTGCTCTATGTTGTGGGTGGGTTTGCTAAACACTGAGAAGATAAATAGGTATGACAAAACTGGATTTCAGGAACTTCCTCATTAATCAGGAAAACTTGTGGCAAAGCTATGATGAGGTAAAATTGTGGTGCTATAAAGGCAAAATTGTTTCCATTCAGCATACACCAATACTCTCCTTTGTGAACAATCTTGTTTGCAGAATTCTACTCTAGCTGGAGTTTTGGTGGGCTCTTAGGCATTGTTAATTTGATTAGCTTCATTTTTTTGAGAGATATCTGAAATATGAAACAGTACTTTTCCTTTAACTTGCTTGTGGGGACTTCTAAAGTGTATCTTTCTAGTTTGCCTGTATTTAAACCCGTGAAATGTTGATGAAGGTGGTGCTAGTGAAAGCCACTTAGACTGATAAAACCAAGAAACAAGTAGAGATTGTATTCTTGGACAGTAGGCACAGCAGTGCTGTTCGGTGAGACAACCCAAGGGAGAAAGAAATAAGAATGACCTACTTTTTAAAATGTAGAATTTTCCTTGTTCTTTTAGTCAACATGACTTGATCTACACCTGTGATTTTGGCAGTGTAAAAGGAAGAAATAATTAAAGGTTGCTAAAGACCCCCTAATTTTGATAAAGCTTTTATCAAAGGAAAACAGTAGTCTGCCTGGCTTTAGAGATTGCATCAAAACTCTAATTCTACTAATATTTTTATAACAGTCTTGTGACCATGACTTTCAGTGAGCTAAGAAAAAAAGAAGTAGCTATTTTGCAAGCTCTCTGTGCTTCTCATTACTAATTATTGACTGTTTGTAAATGTTGTACTTCAGTATTCCCATTTCATTTATGTCCTAGCTCATTGCTCTTAAATGTTTCATGACTCTATTGTATTTACTGATAATACAAAAACACCTATAAGTGAAGGTTTAATCTCATTTTTCCCTTTCAGAAATATGTAAACCTGGCATCAAAACCAGGATATTTTAATTCATTATGCCGTGGCTATGCTGCATGCAAAACTGAGTTGATAAGTGTTCTAGTGCAAGTGGCTTTATGCTTTCATTTGGTCAAACCCACCAGGGATAATGATTGAATCAAAAATAACAAAAGAATTAGGAATATGCTAGCAATGCATATCAAAACAGCACTTTATTTGCATAAAGATGTTTCTGCATATCAGATACTGGCAGAATTTTTATGTTTGTAGGCGTGCATCTAAGACTAAGTAATTACAGCAGAATAGTAAAGTTCCAGACTTTGATCTTAATTTAACTGAAGTCAATGGAAGTCTTGCAAAAGGATCTAATCTTTTAAGCCCATTAGCTTTTGAGTAATTAGAAACTGCTAAATTGGATCTCCCATAAAAAACAACTTCTATTTCCCAAACTTAGTGATCTCACAGCATATAAGAAAAGTTTGCCTTGACCAACTGAATGTGAATTATGAGCATTACCCTGTATTTATTTGCAAAGGGAAAAAATGTTAGGGTTAGGTTTAGGTTGCCATTTCAGGAGCAACTGAGCTGATCCAGTGTTGCATTTCCATTGTGAAGGGGATGTGTTGCTCCACCTCTTCTCTTGCCTTTTCCTGCATGTTGACCCCTGTGCCCCACTCCCTTGTGGCTCTGGCACTTGCACTGCGCTTTGTGAAGCTGTTCAACTCAATAGCTCCATAGAAAACTATCCAGTTATTTTTGCTGGGTTACTTTCCTGCCAGGTTAGCAAATTGATTTAATTCACAAAAGGGATCTGAGAAACAGCAGAACGGATGTGAAGGAAGCAGAGGAAGTGTGCAGACATGAGTGGGGAAAGCTTTGTGGGGCGAAGTTTTCCCTTTTTGGCGGCTGCAAGCTGTGAAATTGCCCGAGCTGGCTAGTGAAAACTCACCCCTTAGCAGGCACTTGCCTGGCTAAGACTTTGCTCAACCACTGTTCCCTGATCAGGGCAAATCCTTTAGAGCTACAAGTTTCAGGGTGATTGTTACTGTAATGTAGTTTGGGTAGTGGGAGGTGATGACTGAAAGGCAGCTAGGAATAGGCTTTTACCAAAAAGATTTTAATGCGGTTCTCAAAGAGCTGGAGCTGCCTTCCTGGATAGTTGCTGGCTGATGGTTTAAACACAGCTGCTGTCTACAATCCTGTGAGATGTAAACTTTGCAGCTGTGTTTTCTGTCGAATATCAGTTCCTGCTTAAAGAGCGTTCAGCTCTTGAAATCAGCTTTCATGCCCATGGAATTTTTAGATTTTTTTATTTTTCTTTTTAATATTAACTAAAGGAAATCTGTCCTCTTATGAACTCCTTTGTGGAGGGAGAATAAAAATAAGAGAGAGCCAGATCCTCTTATCAGAGACAAGATATTTCTGGAAAACAGATATTGTTTTCATATACATTTGAGTAAATAGGATTTAAATACAATTTAGAGTACATAAGACCCCCCCCACCTTTACTGTTTTTTTTGCAGCTGTGAAATGCCTTTCCTCTTTTCAGGATAACAAATATTACAGCATTATTCCCAGATAATTTGTATATTTGTTTATTAGCATGTCTGAAGTGTTACATTGGAATGATCGTATGATCAAGGTAAACTCTGAAAGTGTGGGGACTGCTCTCCAGCTCTGCTATAGTTTTCCTTTATCACTAGTTGATCTGTGTGTAATGTTAACTTGACTTTTTTTTTTTTTTTTTTTTTTGCATGTGGAAATTTTCAACCAGGAAACTCCAACCACAGTCTGGTTTTCATGATATTTTAATGCAAACCTTCAAGTTCATGAAAAACCTATAAACTTGAAGTATTTCAGACCAAATATCATGAATATCAGACTCTTTTTGAAAAAACCTTTTTCACTGAAAAGTTTTACTGAAAAGTGGTTAAGATGAGACAGTCAACCCCAGCCAACTTCGTGCCTTAAATTTCTAATGTGTAAGTCAAGGTAGTACTGTCTCAAAGGTTTCTCCTTGGGAGATGTGGCTGCTGGAGTTGTGTGACCCGAGGCCAGAGGCAGGAGATATAGTTCTTCTTTTAGACAGGAGAAATTTGGTAAGAAACCTAGTTACGTATGAAGCTTTCCAGGATTAAGAAACATTCTCCTGCAGAGGGGATGTGGCACTAGAGCCTGCAAATAGTCACATGGAAGTCCATAAGGCTGTCAAGAAGGAAGAGAAGAAGTGACAATGTATGCAGTCATCAAACTGCACAATTTTGGCAGCTTGAGGAAAGACACTGGTTTTGCAGTGCAGAACTTCCCAACTGCAGCCTTGAATAAAAATGTAGATGCGGTTCCTCAAAATCCAGGCGAGGGTCCTGGAGGAACTAAAAGAACTGAGCAATGTGTTTCACTCCAAGTGTGTGAAGTGCAGCCTAGGCCTTCAGTGAAGAGACACAGCCCATTGTAATTAGGCAGAAAGACTTGGATCTTAGAAAAAAGTTTTGGCTCAAGTTATATTTTTTTATACTGAAGTGTTCTACCTGGCAATATGTTTATGTTTGATATGGGGAAGAGCTAAGGAATTTCAAATATCCAGTTACCCATGAGCTGTACCAGTAAGCTGCTTGGAAATCTTGCTCACAAAACATGCTTTGAGGTGTAATGGAGTCTACCAGGTTTTTAAATTGTTTGAAGATCCTGGGGGAGATAAGAAGTAAGTACACTTAGATATTGTCATTCCTTCATCTTACTATTTATTTTTACAATCAGGATTAGTCTTGTTAAAAAACCTTGTTTAGCTTTTAAAGCACAGATATGTCTCACTATAAACACTTTGTGGAAAAGAAAAGACTGTGAGAACTTGCTGCCAGAAGCAAGACAAGTTGCCTTAACAAGACACAACTCATAATTATGATTTTTCTCCATTCTTGACATTTAAGCATATCTATCTAGAAGACAAAATGTTTTATAGCTTAATCAAAACCAAAGATGTCTTAATGTACACTTAGAAAATGTTGAAAAGGTTTGGAATAGAGGCTGCGATTCTCCTTGTTCCTCTGTCCCAGGAATCCCTGGTTGTCCCTGTAACAGGAGCAGAAAGGGGACTGTGCAGAAGTGGCTTGGAGAGATAAGAAGTATAAAATGAATGGGTTACTTGTGCTGACACATGAGGTGTCCTTAATTTATTTAGTGTCCTTAATACATGCTGTTTGTGTGCTGACTTGTGCATCCTTTTCATACACATTTAAAGATTAATGGCTTCTACTGGAGAGGAAAGTGAATATGCAAAGACAGATATTCTCATTAATTATCTGCATTTCTGTTTCTGAACTCAGTAGCCTCACAGCAAAGTTTTGGATTTAATGTTTAATTTATATCACTAAGTATTTCCTTTAGAAACAATAGCATAGAATAGCATTTGTTTATTACAGAACCTCTAATTTTACAGTCATTTCAGGAATGCATCTAATGACTGGAAAGACAAAGACTTGGCCTTTAAATTCTCTGCAGTGT
Organism: Haliaeetus leucocephalus; assembly: GCF_000737465.1. NCBI lineage: Eukaryota > Metazoa > Chordata > Aves > Accipitriformes > Accipitridae > Haliaeetus > Haliaeetus leucocephalus. Next base: position 7,354,111 of record NW_010973002.1, on the reverse strand, counting down.
CTCCAGTTTAGAAATTTTTATCTGTAGGAGGGCAGAGGAACTGGAAAAATGTGCAGAGTTGATACCACAGTCAGCTTTTGTTTTGACAGAAACATTACTAGCATTGTTCTAGGTGTCGTGTATATGCTAGACCTGTGCAAATTAAATCATCAAGTAGCCCCATTGACTAATATTTATGTGGAACATAAAGAAATCACATGAGCAAAATGTATGAGGTGCAGAAATGAAACTGAAATCTCAGACAGTGACCATTAAGTTCAAGGAAACAAATGGACAGTGCAGTGAGGCAGCCTGGCCAATAAGAGTGAGAAAAATTATTGGGTGAATAATGTCTCATCAGTGATTCTGACCTGAAAATAGTAAGCTCCCCACACTTCCCCAGACAGCCAAGGGGAAGTCACAACTTCTCTTGCATGTAAAAATCCAGGCTTGAGAGGTGGGCTGGTGCGAACCTCATGACGTTCAGCAAGGCCAAGTGCAAGGTCCTGCACATGAGTTGGGGCAATCCCAAGCACAAATACAGGCGGGGCAGAGAATGGATTGAGAATAGCCCTGAGGAGAAGGACTTGGGGGTACTGGTTGACGAGAAGCTCAACATGACCTGACAATGTGCACTCGCAGCCCAGAAAGCCAACCGTATCCTGGGCTGCATCAAAAGAAGCGTGGCCAGCAGGTCAAAGGAGGTGATTCTCCCCCTCTGCTCTGGTGAGACCCCACCTGGGATACTGCATCCAGCTCTGGGGCCCCCAACATAAGGACATGGACCTGTTGGAGCAAGTCCAGAGGAGGGCCATGAATATGATCAGAGAGCTGGAGCAGTTCTCCTATAAAGACAGGCTGAGAGAGTTAGGATTGTTCAGCCTGGAGAAGAGAAGGCTCCAGGGACACCTTAGAGCAGCCTTCCAGTACCCAAAGGGGGCCTACAAGAAAGCCGGAAAGGGACTTTTTACAAGGGCATGTAGTGATAGGACAAGGGGTAATGGCTTTAAACTGAGAGAAGGTAGATTTAGATTAGATGTAAGAAAGAAATTCTTCACTATGAGGGTCGTGAGGCACTGGTTGCCCAGAGGGGTTGTGGATGCCCCATCCCTGGAAGTGTTCAAGGCCAGGTTGGATGGGGCTTTGAACAACCTGGTCTAGTGGAAGGTGTCCCTGCCCATGGCAGGGGGTCTGGAACTAGATGATCTTTAAGGTCCGTTCTAACCCAAACCATTCTACGATTCTGTGAAAGAACCGTTGGATCAAATACTGTTTTCTCAGGAGTCTGGTGTGTTTATGAGGCAAAGCACCTTTAGGTCTGGCAGCTGGCCACACTGACTTGGTGGCACACTGACAGCAGTGCTGCCTGGCAGATGAAAACATCATTCATGTTGCCCCATTACTTTGTTATAACACGCTACCACAGCTCCATGCCTGTGGCCAAAATTGCTGTGTCACTGATTCCTTCCCCACTTTTGGGGAAACACTGTGCCTTCCAGGACAAATATTAGGAAATAATCTCTTCTCTTCTATCAGAAAGATCTTTGCAGGCCCTTTGCCCCTCGGCCTCTCCTGCCCATGGACCTGTCAGAACAGGCCACCTGTGCATCGGCCGGTTGGCAGCATGGCTCACTGCCTGTGAAGCAAAGAGTACATGCACAGCAACTCTGAAGCTGAAGCACAGGTGTGAGTTTGGGAGCCCAAATTACCTTTCAGATAGTGGCCCCCGGCTACTGGCTTGTATAGGCAAGTTTGTGTGGGCACCAGGAGGAGAGAGGAAAAAACGAGTGGTATGAGAGACAGGGAGCAAAGGAGGAGCGATGGTGCAACGTGGCGCAGGTGCTCTGGCCGTGCAGGCAGACGTGCTTCTGGGAGGGTGATGCTGTGCTGGGCTGTGCTTGCCTGGGAGTCTTCATCTTTCCTCCCACCTTGAAAAAAGCAATAAGAGGGAAGGTTTTGGACCAAGAACAGCCTAAAAGAAGCCTTTGGAGATGGCTGGTCATAAGCCCTTGTTGCCTGATTCTTCCATTGCATGTAGAAACAGGATTTTGTATATTCTTTTTTGTGCACATCCACTTATTTTCAGATATTATTCTATCAGTTTGGTCTGCAGGCAGGACCACCCTGAAAAGATCAATTGGCTGGGTCAAAAAGGAAAGTGATACTTCTTGATGAAGTTTGTCTTGGAGTCTTTACTGCCAGGAAAACACATCCAGTGAATCGGTTATGCCAGCTGGGGATAAGCAGTTTTCTTTTTCTTCAAGTGGTCTCTTAATAAATAGTAGCACATGTTTCAAAACCACTGCATCTCTGAGGGTAGTAGATCTTCTATGAGGAGGACTTTCAGAGTGAATGTCAGCATTACAGGAAAACATTTCAACACTCCCTTTATTTGAAAAGTGATTAGATGTCCTTTATTCCTTCAAGTGTATGTGTTTATCTGTTGTATTTTACTTCTGTTCTTATGTACATGACTCTTCTCTGGATAGTGGTCCAGGCTTGTAAAATAGGTCTCTCAAGTACTCTGAAATGCTATTCAAAAAAAGCGTTGTAGCATGTGCTGTCTTACTAGTGGTGATGTCTGAATACAGTCTATAAATAGCTAAATGCTGTGATGTTTCAGTAATGACTATTTTATTTCTATTCATATGGCATCTGGATTTTGGATAATATTATTCAGCCCTTACTCATTCTTGTGATGCAGAATGAGGAACATAGGGAAAGATGTAGAAATAAAAAGGCAGTGTTTTGGTTCCTGCTCTGATATAGGCACAGAAAAATACTGCATGCAAAATGAAATTGTAAAACTTTGTTGCAGGTTTTGTGCTTTAACTTCAGTTTAGTGATTTGGAACAATCTGGGCCTTACTGAAAAAAATTCCTTTGAAGTAACTGGCAGCACTTTTTTTATTTCTCTTGAACTTGTATTTTGGGGAATGGGGGCTATTTACTGAAAAATATGACCAGGTGAATGAGCAATAGTATATTTTTAACCGGCTAACCTTTTTTTTTTCTTTGTGTAGAATTCTCAGACTTCTTGAGTTGATTGACTGCTTTATACTTCTTTGTACTAGAACACACGTGTACGGACATACTGGTATGGCTGTGTACTAATGTCTGTACACATGTGTGCTTGTGTTAAAGCATTGAACCCCAGACACACCCTATTTTAACTTTGCATAATAGTAACCACAGATTGTAGTAGGGAACCTTCTAAGTTGCAGATGAGTTGAGATCTAACATTAGCGGACCTGCAAAAAGTGTGGCATTTATTTTTGCCCATGAAATACAGAAAAACATTCAAAATAAGGCAACAGGAATGTGTCTAGCTTTGCACCGCATTATTTATTGTGAAATATTTAGTGCAGGTATAAATATTTAACACCAAATGTGCACTTACGGGGTTTTCCTTATTTCTGTTGAATTTTAGATACAAGTTATTAGATTGTGGCAAATGAAAAGGAAGCAAAACGTCATATTCTTTGTAGCTTTGACCCAATGTTTGGATTCTTCCACAACGTGGAGAAGCATTCTCCTTTCTGGTTCACAGAACTGAATGTTGTCCAAATTAACTATTATGCATGTGAAATGTCCACATTGACAAGAAGTTTCTGAGATGGTGGAAGTGCAGTATATGCATATAAGAGCCACTCTGCAAAGTGGAAAGCAGGATTTTCTGCTCACCTTTTGATCTCTCAGAAACAAGTAAGTGACAGAGATGCATTTATTTGTAGTAAGTCTTCAGGGAAGACTAAAAAATATTTAACCACATTTAGTAAGGATCTCATTTGCAAATTGTCCCTATAGATCTTATCTGGTGCTATGAATTCATAATGAATAGTTCTTATAACAAAATTATCTTTATTGTGCTGTATCAGAGCCCTTACAGTATGCCTCAGAGTATATGCTGATAAGCAGGTGCTTCTTAAAGATTGTGGAAGTCTGAAGGAAGGGTGAAATTTCGGAGACTTTAAAAATCTGTGCGCTCCATGACAGAGCTTTCCTCATCTACGCTGCTAATTTATGTCGTGTTACTAAACTTTATCTGTCAGATATAAGCACATTGTCTTCCTCTAAAAATGTGCTTTTTATTATGAAGTAGATCAGAAATTAATTCTGAGAAAAGTGCCATTGCATGCATGTATTTGCACCTTGAACTCTGTGGAAGGAAGGGGCCACTGACCATGGGGTATTACATGATCAATCAGTGCTCTGAGTGCAGCTACTGGGTGACTGGTGTCACTCAGCCCTTTCAAACACGTACAGATTTTGGGCATTCATCAGAACAGGTGAATGCCCTGTGGTGAAGACTAGTGCTGTGCTGTGGTTTATTGAGTACAATGGACCCAGTATGGATAGGCACCATTATTGTTTATAACTATGAACTGAACCTGCTGGATGTTGGGTTTTTTTGGTTGGTTTTTTTTTTTTTTTTTTTTTTTAACTTGATGCCGTGTCATCTAAGTCAGGCAGCAAACTGTTTCTTTGGAGATCTACAAAAGGATCCAAAAGGACCTGCTGGAAAAGCTTCATACTGTGCATTGTTCACAGGAGTTGCATTTGTATACGTTTAGTTTGATGGAGTAAAAAGCGTTTAGTAGACATTTCGTTGATCTGAAGGAAAATGAAACACTTCAGTAAAAGCAATAGTAGTATCTGCACTGCCTTGGTGGGGTTGCCATGACACCTGCACATGTACTTCTCTCTCTTTAAATAGATTATTTTGGAAATCTTTTAGGATGACTATTCTAGTTTGAAAATTAAAGCCATGCTAAAGCTGAAGCTACAATCTGGAACATTAGAAGCTCCCAAGTTGCCCTAGTTATGATCAATACTTCTGGTAGACTGTGTTTGTAATATAATCAGTTGTTTTTTAATCTAGAACTTGGTGTTGCATTGGTTGCAAACTGCACTGTTAAACTATATTTTTTGAAAGGAAAATAATTTGATATACCAATCTTACATTACTGATTTATTTTCATTTTCTTAGCTCAGATTGAGTTTTCTAGCATGTAGTGGTACAGTGTGCAGCGAATTTATTGCCTGGGGCAGTTTTAGACTCTCCGTAACTGTCACTGGGAAAGAGACAGCTGGATTTTTCCTGTGCACTAGCAGGACTGTGCAAGTTTTGACAGTCTTGCCTCTCTCTTACTCACTTTCTCTCATACCTTCAGGCAAGTAGATTTTCCTTGTGGATTCAAATATTTTAATGTGAAATCAAAGTCATTGTGAAATGCATTTCTTGTAGAAAGTAGTGGATAGGAGAAACACCTATGTGCAGCACCGATAAAGCCAAGGATGGGGTAGATGTTTCTAATACCTGTTGATTTCTATAAATCTATAGCTGCCATCTCCAGGCCACCTCCACTTACTCTTGAAGGCTGGTTTTTGGACTTAATCACACTTTTTCTTAAAAGCAGTCAGATTAGAGAGATTATAAACTTTTTACAATCTCAACTAATTGAACGGGAGGATAGTTAAAGAGAAATAACCAAAACAAAACACAATGTACCATTTACTTTAACACTCCGTTCGACTTTAGGCAACAAAGTATTGCAGAAGCAGGCCACATTCCAGAACTAAGCCAGCATGTTGAACACAGTCTGATACTCGGCTCTCTTGGGAACAGATGATCTGCACTTCTCTGGAGACTGATAGACCTGAATTTTCTGGCTTATTGGCTCAACTGCATGGAATGAGCTGTTGTGGTGGATAGGCAGGGTTGGGGAGGCAAGCTTTTTGCCGTGTGCTTCCATGGAACAGGAAGGTTTGGGTGGTGATCTTCTGCGGTGGTACTTTTATGCTTTTGAGTGCCTGCTTTGGAATTGTCATTTTAACCTCAAGCAAGGTAGTGTTTGAGGTGCTTCAGTAGAACTGCCCCAGAAACATCTATTTGCTGTCTCTCTTTCAAACTGGTGACACACCAACAATGAGCAGGGCTGGTACAGGAATTATGTCCTGAAGTTATTTAACTCTGCAGGTGCGGGAGCAAACTGAACGAAGGTTCAAATGAAGTGGAGACCATCTTGACCAAATGTACAGAAAATACAGCTGAAATACTAAGAAAGGATGTGGTCTATCACCTAACTACTTTCATACAAAATGAGTGACAGATGTGTTCTGTGGGAGAGTGGAGATAAATGCACAAGTGAATGATTACCTGGAGTCTTGAATGAACCCTCTGCTTCAATGTCAGCTTGCACACGGCAGCACAGAGGCTTCCCAAAGTGGAACAGACATTACACACAATGCTGTGAAGCTGAAAGAGAGGTAGACTTCTGAAAGTAGCTCAGCTCATGCTGTGTCTTTTGCATACAGAAGAGCCTTCTGCTAATTCTGGCATCTCATTAGAAAACATTGCCCTACTTTTCTGTAACCTGCAGCTCAAAATGCTCTCAAACTGACAGGCCTTCTGCATGGAATCAGAGGTCAAGCAGTGATAGTAGTCAGAGATCCTCTTATGGAAACAAAAGTGGAGCCCTACAGTAGTATCCAAGGAAGTCTGCATGCCTGCAAACAAGCTTGGGAAGTGGAAGTGCTGTCACTGATTCTGCTGGAGAAATTAAAAAATGAGAAAGGGAAATATGATGTATGATTCTGGAGGGAGTCCCTTGAAAGCATGTGATTCCAGGTCTTGTTCTACAGCCAGGTTTTTGTTGTATTTCGCTTTTTGGAAGCTACCTCTTTTCCTGCACTTTTTCTCACTTTCCTTTCCAGTCCCATCGAATCCAGTCTCCATAGATTAATATCCATGATGACCAGTGTACATTGTCATATGTTACTCTTTGTTGTAAACTAAAACAAAACAAAACAAACCCAATGCTGTTGTCTTTTACAGTGTTTTATCTAAACTAGCCAGTATCCCCATTTCCATTTATTTCTCCTTTCCACATGTAGAAGATGGAAGGATATATTTGAAATGCTTAACAGATTCATCCCTACACAGTGCTGACTTGGTCATCAAGATCAGTTAGCGCTGTCCACAAAGAGAAAGAAGCAGCTTTTAGCTTGTAAAGTGGGAGACAGAGAAAGAAATCCACTGCTTTAGGCAGAGAGCCAGAGGCAAGTGAGAAGATAAAATGGAGGATCTGTAGGGGATTCTGAAATGGCCACCAAGAGCTCTTAAGAATGAGGAGGCCAGGAAATGTATGTTGGCATTTTTCTCTTGGGTGTTTGTATTTATGGTGCTAGTTAAAGAATGGGATAATTCCCAATACTTTTATCAAACATGAGCATCTTTTTGGTACCACTGTTACAGGTCTATGGAAGTAGGTGATCTGAGAGTGCAGCAGGAACCGAGTACTTAAGAAACAATGAGTAAAAGCTGTTTGAGAGATTGGGAAGTGGTATCAGGGAATTACATTGCTCCTGAAATTGCCTACAGCAACTGCAAGGTCTCCTTTCTTTAAAAGATAAGGAAGTATGACAGTGATGCTAAAATGAGTACTGGAGTCTATGTAGCTGAAGGACACCTTTTGAGCACAGAGCCCTACATCAGGGTAACCCAAAGCATTAGCTTGCTGAGCATCTTGCTGGCCAAAGTACACCTGAGAGTTGTGACTACGGGATTTAATTTTGGTGTAAGGTGAATGTTTTGGCAAACAAGTGAGTGGAGCAAATGAACAAAAATGATTGGCAGATTACATTATGATCCCAGTCCTGCAATTTCAGGGACATGTACAGACCCCCAGGAGCTGTGTGGTTTTTGAGTACGATACATTCCAAACAAAACAAAACTCACAAAAAACACATCCAATTTTTAGACAGCCAGACATAAGTTTCTTCTCTGGTCAGCAGAGAGTAACAACATTCTCTAGCATTGGAAAGAGGGTGTTAGGCTTCATTCTACGGTGGTCTTAAATAGGGACATTAAAATCACGTCCAGAAAATTAGGTTGTCTTCCACTGACAATAGAGGGAAATGATGTGACTAGTGTAGACTAAATGACAAACTTTTACACAATAAATATTAGGCAAGGGGAATACAGCCCTTTGATTCAGCAGTTCTCTTCCATTTCTCCAATGGTGCTGCTGACATTGTTGACCAGAAATAGTCTGCTTAAAAGAATTTGCTCAAATGTGTTCAGGGAAGATGGCATCCTGCTCTATAAACTTCATGTTTTCCACAAGATAGCAGTCATGCGACTTCTTTGAGGTGTTCCATGCAAAGAATTCTGGTTTTGGGGATATTTTGTTTAATGGACTGTATTAGAACTGTCTCTGTTTTTCTGCCATGTATCAATCATAGGAAAGACTAAAATGAAAGTAGTAGACTTGAGCAGAATAAAATCAGGCGGCTTTTGTAGTTTTCTGACAGAAGTGCATTTTGGCATTGGGAAATGGGAAAAGAAGAAGCTTGGATTTACTTCACTCAGCAGTCAAGCTTCAAAGGCTCACAAAGCAGAGAAAAATCTGCATGACTGGCTGTCTGGCATAGACGGGAGATATTAAAGGTTGATATAATAAAAGTGCTTTGTATAGGATCTTAGTACGGCTGCATGCCAAAAAGTTTATAAATGGTTGAGACATCTTCCTAGACTTCTGTAGTCATCTTCTGCACACAGTATATTGTGCAAAATTTATTCTATCAGGCACTATGTGTTAATTTTTCTCTCTCACAATTCAGTGTACACTTTTGGAAACACTTCAAAGTACCCCCAATTACAGTAATTCTTCAAGACAACGAGCCTAGTTTGATTAAAGATTCATGGCTTTTCTTCTGGAGAAGAAAGTTAAAAAGCAGCTCTCCTGCTATATTACTGATGTTTACCATTGACTCTTCTACTGGCCAGTATCTAAAGATCATATATCCCCTGCTTGGTCACATTTAATATTCTATTCTAGGTCCTTTGAACACTGTATATTTGTAGTTTATGAATATATGTGATGGGTTGACCTTGGCTGGCAGCTAAGCCCCCACGCTGCAGTGGGATAGGGGAGAGAATCGGAAAAGCAAAAGCAAGAAAAGCTCATAGGTCAAGGTAAAGGCAGCTTAATAATTGAAGGGAAAAAACCCCAACCCACCAAGTGATGCAAAGGCAATCACCATCTCCCACCAGCTGAGTGATGCACGGCCAGTTCTAAGGCAACAGCTACTTTGGAAAAACTCCCACCCAGTTTTATTGCTGAGCATGTTATATGCTATGTAGTATCCATTTGGCTAGTTGGGGTCAGCTGTTCTGGCTGTCCCCACTCCCAACCTTTTGCTAACCCCCAGCCTACTTGCTGGGGGGCACAGTGAAAAAACAGAGAAGGTCTTGATGCTGTGTAAGCACTGTTCAGCCATAGCTAAAACATTGGTGTGTTGCCAACACTCTTTTGGTCATAGATCTAAAAAACGGTGCAATACAGGCTGCAGTGAAGAAAATTAACTCCATCCCAACCAGTTCCAGTCAATATACCATCTGAGTTAAAGCTGCGATCATTTTAGCAGCAGTTTTTTAGCATTTAGCAGCAATCATTTTTAGCAGTTAGGAAAAGACATGGTTGCTTAACCTATCTTCACAATATCCTATAAAGCATTATCAGCAAAGTTAGGGAAGTTTAGAGTCACCTTGTTATTTATCCTTGTCACTCTTCAATTATCCACAAGAAGTCTACTAGAAAGTCAACTTCTCTCATAGCCCACAAGTCTGGTACTTTATTTTAGATCATGTATCCCCAAACTCTAAGACATATAAGGGGAAATAATCCCCTTATCCACGTCAGTAAAAATCTTGATTTGTTAGGTTTTATTGGTTTGTGAAGAACAGCTGAACATTCAGCATTGATTAAACCTGCTGGTTCACAAGTAAATTTTATACAAACTTCCTTGTTATTTGGTGGGAATCAAAAAAGGGACATTTATCTGCAGTACCTGATGTGACTTTTAAAAATGCAACAGACGATAAGTACACAATCACCTTGCAAGAGGCTGTAGCTGTTCCATTTATTTATTTTTTGTTCTTTAACAGAAGCTACTAAAACAAATCACTAATGTCCAAGTGGTAATTAAAGTTAGACTTCTTTGTTCTCGGTTAAAAGTGATTTGTCATTAAGAAGGATCAAAGGCTGGCATTTAGTTCAAGTGCAGACAAAATGTGCTTGTATAATAAGCTGTACTCCCCATATTTTAGGTTGTCTTTAATCATGTTGTGAAATCTAGATTTATAAAGGCACACACATAATATGGAATTGGAGTATTAACAACCTGTGTTCTTAAATGTCAATTATATACTATTGTTTCCTTTCGATTCACTAGAAGTAATTATGTCTATCATACTGGTGGTCAATCCCCAGACCCAGCTTGTGCTGCTACTTACTTCAGAAATTATATTTTACAATAGACTTTAGAGTAGTTATAAGGAAACAAAGATCATCACTCAATTATTACAACAGAAGAATCTTGGCATAGGAGCACAAAGGGCTGAATTATGTTTACACAGGTGTACACTTTGATAATTCTATTTGCTTTGGTTGAATAAGCCTGGGTTTTCATCAGTGGAGCAAAAGGAGCAAAAAGAAAAGGTTAACTCAATGGGACAAATTCGCAATTATTAAATTTGTTCTAGATATGTTCCAAGGAAACTGAGGAACACCATTGAGAAGTGCAATTTGCAAGCTTGAGGTAAATTCCTAATTCATATTACTTCAGATGCCTAATAAATAATCTATAGCCCATCTACATAACCATGCATATAACCAACTAAAATACATCGAGTCTCATAAACTTTGCAGTACTTTGTGCTTTGAACTCAAAACTTTCACACTCTCTCTGCTTCACTGCTATTTGAAAATAAAGGTTAAAACTTATGTTTCAGATTCTCAAATGTCGAAAACTAGTGTAGGTTGTTTGATCTCAGAAGAACTGAGAACATATGTAGGTACTTATTTAGCTTTTGTACCTGTTCTTGCAACAGTTTAATCATTGCTTTCTATAGTTCTAGACCCCTAAGAAAACCATGGATGGAAAATTATGTTTCCCCAGACATCTCATAAAAATTGAATTTACTGTGAATTCTCCCAAGAACAATTAATAAAAGTCAATATTTGGGAAAAACACAAAACAACATACATTTTTTAAGTCATCATGAGTAGTAGCACTGAGATGTACAAAATGTACAGCTCACAGTTGGAAAGGTGTTATTTCAAGGCAATTTGTCCAATGAATGAACATACCATGTTTGAAATGTAAAGTGTGTAGTGAAATAGCCTCAGCCTCAGTACTGTGTGACTGGCAGACACCCCACCTTGACTGTGCTGCCTTTTTCCCTCACTAGCTCATGTATGTGACTGCCTCAGGAGCATCTTTTTGAAAAAATGCATGACCATTCCTGAATTGCACAAAAATTTCAAAGGGGTGCTTAGGCAGCAAATAAACAAAGCAAGCAAACAAAAATCCCTCAAAAGCGTGGCAGCCTGTAAATGTTCCCCAGGCAACCAAGTCAGTGTGCTACTGCTGACTGGTAATGTGGTAGGTGTTTGCAAAATGTATAAACTACTTTGTTTTCTCCATCTGATCAATGTATGAGTAAAGGGAACCAGTATTAAAGTATTTCTAACCAAATCTAATTTGAACTCCTGTGAAAATGTTATTATAATGATGTGGAAATTTAGGAAAGAATTATTCTGGTTATGCAGTATCTTCTCTGTTGTTTTGACTTTTTTTGGAACTGAGCTACAGTAATACAATATTTTTCTGAAGCTTTAAAGTAACACTGTTGTACTGTGCTTTCCTTCTGTATATGATCATGGACGAGTCATTGAATTTTTCTTCATATTTAGACTTGGACTTCATAGTGTTTTGCAATATGCCCTTCATTAATCTCATGGGCTAAACCTGATTTAAATATGGCACATAATGCTATAATATCACAGTATTATATTATGCTTTTCTTTTCCTACTAAAATTTTTGGGAAATAAACAAATGACTAACAAAATTCAGATGTACATTTGACATAAAAATTAGCTGAACTCTAACCATCATGATAGTGATGCAGGGGTTTTTTTGTTGTTTGTTTTTTTTTTTTTAACAACGATATTAAAATTAATTCTTTCAGGTTTTCTAAGTCTGTAAGCAAAGGGGGAAGAGATACCCTTCCAGTGTCTTTCAGTTTATGGTTTTTTGTAGCCTGTTTCAGAAGCATCTAACTAAGGATGGATTATTAAAGATATTTTTGAACCTAAAGGTGAAAACAGGTCCCTAGTGGACTAGAATCCTAAATTGAATCTCAGCTGTTTTAGTGGATTATTTTATGTGGGTTTTGTGGGGCTTTTAAAAAATTTACTCCCTGCTCCCCCCCCCCCCCCCCATTTTCTTTTTCCCCCCCTTTTTC
>NW_010973002.1:7277755-7341809 GCF_000737465.1 Haliaeetus leucocephalus | reverse complement strand
TTCTTTCCTCTGTCCTTTACATATCTGGAGAATAAGCAAGGGTTTTGGGACAGGGGCGCACACAGAATTTCATTTCATGGGACCATTTAGCTGGGAAGTGTCTGCTGCATCATGCTACAATTTAAACAAGACAGTCATATGAAGAAGGCTAATTTCTAGTTAGAACATAGTCTACAAATATCGTAGCAAATAGGAAGACTTTTACTTAATGGCTCTGTAGACTTTCATGTCATGTAGTCTGTGAACCATCACATGTTTAAAACACAAGCAGACCTTCCTGGAGACTGGACTGTTCTAGGGATAGTGTTGGTAGCAACCACAGGAGCTTTTTGAGCAAGAAAATCCCTTAGGAGCACATTGTACCTAACAGTCTCCACTGGTTTGCTCAGGACTGTGAGAGAATATCTGAGGACTGACTTTATTCTTTTTAAAAAAAGAGAAAGAAGAAGAACAGGCTACTGTTATATCATCCCAGTCAGATTAAGCTGGGACTGCTGCTGAAAGAGATGGTTCAGCTCTTCCCTCTTCCTGGTTGCTTATTTTCTCCTTTCTTATGCCGGTACAGCAATTTCTGTGGCTCTGCAGTGAACCAGACTGGGGAACTGGTCCTGAAACGGTTACTACTCAAACATATTTTCCCAGAAGTGCTGGTTCAGTTCCCTGGTACAGCTCAGCGTGGGTTGGGAGCGGGAGGGAGGGTGGGTGGCAGTGTGTGTCCAGGCATGGAGGAAGGGCAGGACCCGTCCTTGCAGCCCCGGGAAGCACTCACCCTGGCTTGAACTGCTCCGCAGACGGGGTGCCGGAAAAGCCCTTGGGATTCGTTTGGGTCTGTTCAAAAGGACATGTGACTGAGGTATTGAAGAGTGCTTGAAAAGCTGTAATGCTCAGTCAAACCCAGTTATACCAGAAAGTCTTTGCAAAGCTTGTCTTGCTGCCTTGCTTTTAGTCGTAAAGAGTTCTAGTAAAGTAAATGAGAACTTTGTTACTTGCTTGCAGGATTTTACCCCATGTGAGAGAAGCATCTCTCAAAATGTTTAGTTTTTTCTTCTACTGGCCCTTTACTTTAAGACCTTTCATCTCCAGGAGGCGAAGCTTTGTGTTTCTGTTTCCCACTACTGGACTCATCTCCCCTCCCTTCAATCTTTGAAAAATATTAATTGCAGACTGACTGTCTGACTGAAGTTCATGACTGACCATCATTTTCCCTGACATTCATGTTTCAAACCTGAGATAAATGGTTGCTAGATGCCCAGCTGCAGTTCCATGGGCTTGGGAGCTGCATCAACATGTACAAGCTGAAGAGCTGTGTGTAAGGATTGGTGCAGAGATATTTGACTATTGAAAAAAACTGTCTTTCACAATGGTTTCATTTTTAAGATTTTTCTAGGAAACTAGTCAGCTTTTTACTAGACTATCTTTGGAAAGAAGGTTTTGTGAGGAGAACTTAATCTTACAGTGTCTTGAAATGTGTTGATGTCATTAACAGTTACATTTTCTATCCAAAGAAATTCATTAGAAGATCAAAAAAATCAAAACAACCAATCCAAACCCTATCCATAAACAAAAAGTTCTCTGGAGTTGAAGAACCACTTAACTTTAACTAGTCTAGTTCTTTACTTAGGACATTTCAAGCAGCCTTTCCCAGGAAGGTCAGCGTGCTCTTCCAGAGAAATAAGCATTCACTGCTACTATCAATACATCATTATTCACACTGCTTGCATATTTGGGATTCTGTTTTTTGATGACTACAGGGTAATAACTGTATTTGCAAATCAAAGCCATGTATACATTTTTAAAATCCACATGTATGCACGGGGACCAGAGCATACAGACAGTTCAAGAAAAAAAGGAATAAAATATTCTTAAGAACTTTCAGCATCATTAGATACTTCACCAGGATTTCTTTATCAGTGTTTTTTAAAATACAGTACATACCAAACATCGGTCCCAATTCAACTTTTGTTTTTCTTTTTAATGAAGAGTATTTAGCTCAGGACTTTTAGTAGTTTCTGAAAAGCCAGATAACCATTTCTCCCTCTCAGAGTTGTGAGCATGGGATTTTTTTACTGCTACAGGGTTTTCCTCTTGTGGTAGATGATGGTGGCAGTATTTCTTCAGGAGTTCGCACGGATGCTGTTGTACTGTGCACACAGAGTTATGTTCTCTTACCATAAGAAAGTGTAGTGTTGTTATTGTTATTTTAAGTCAAGTAGTTGTAACCATGGTTAGAAATAATGTCAAAGTTACTCCATGTAGGTTGCTTTATACCCTTTGTGTAATGAACTGATTTAATTTCAATATATCTTTAATGAATTATTTTAATTATGGTTACAAATCAATTTGCTCAGCTTCCAATACAATTCAGTTCTTTGGGGTAGGGGAAATGGCAAACTCAACAGTCTCTTTAAACATCTATGCAGTTTCTAGTATGTCACAGGATATGGGATGCTCTGCATGCATTGTGCTTAGACATGCAGTAATTTAAATATTAAATGCAATGTTAGGACTACTGTTTCTTATTAATTCTATGTCTTATTATAAACGGCATAAATATCTGTCCCTGAGCTGGTAATGGATCCATTCTGTGAGGAAACTACAGTCTTAAATGTATAAAATCCATTATTTTATTATGGCATCAACTATGCTCCTATTGAAGCAATTACACCATTTCCTAATGACCTAAAAGGGAGTGAAATAAAGTCTCTATTGTTCTGCTAATTTTCTCTTATTTAGTCTTTCATACTCTCACACAGCCACAAGGTAGGAAACTGGTCCAAAGAAACAAGCTGTGCCTCAGCAGTAAGAGCTGTACCTGGAAAGGGCTGTCATCTGCAACAGCATGAATAAAG
Organism: Haliaeetus leucocephalus; assembly: GCF_000737465.1. Taxonomy (NCBI): domain Eukaryota; kingdom Metazoa; phylum Chordata; class Aves; order Accipitriformes; family Accipitridae; genus Haliaeetus; species Haliaeetus leucocephalus. The sequence continues at coordinate 7,338,960 of NW_010973002.1, read as the reverse complement.
CTCAACCGCCTTGTGAGAGTAATGCAGGATTTGGAAGCACAGCTGTGAAATAAGCATGACTGGAATTCAGTAAACTTCTTAGTAAAGGCTGCTACAGTTGCTAGTTGGTTCCTAAAGCTAAAACACAAAAAGAAGCACACGCCTGGAATCTAAATATACAAACAACATAACTTGTTTTGGTATCTGCCTCATAGAAAAAGCAGAGTGCCTATAAACTTCTTACCCCCCACTAGTGCAGGGTGGAATAGTGGCAACTTTAATATTACAGCAGTGCTTCTAGTCTTTACACGGGTATAATAGGTTCTGAGCACAGAGTACTTGTCTGTTTTCCCATGTAAATTGTCTCGTTTTGCCTGTTCGTGCAAGCACAGGACAGCACAATGTGAGTAATGAGCTGTTTGTGTAGGACAGGTTCTGCATCGAGCTCTGCTCATTGCAGTTCTATGTGGCTTTTGCAAAAATACATGGGAAGTTGCTATGTCTGTATAGAGCTGAATCCTCCTTGCATGGTGAATGCTTTGAGGACCTGTGTGTTTAAAGAAACTTTGGCTGTGTTTATCTGTATTGGCCAGAGCTTCCAGTTAATAAATAACAGTCCAAAAGAGGCCATGCTCTTAACAGACCTTAGGTGCTAAGAATAACCACACATATAATTATATATACACAATTTTTCAAAGTTACAGTACATACCAAATATTGGCCCTAATTCAGCTTTTGATGTTCTTGCTAGTACAGTAGCAATCCCAGGAGCATTATGGTTTTTTTTCTTTTTAAAGACAATCATATCTCCTTTCAAACTGAGGAGCAGTGAACTTTGCAAGTTGCATCCGCACTGCTAGTGCAACTTACTAAATTTATGAACTGGACAGTGTAGAAAATCTTGTTGCTTGCTACTGCAGAAAACCCAGAAGTAACCTCTACAGAAATGTTTCCACGAAGGATGGTCTGCAGGTTAGATTTCAATCCTCCATATATAAACTAGGTTTGTGATTCATGCTTTATGCTGTCATGAAGTGTAAAATTGCTCAGAAGGGATTTCTAGATATTGTTGTTTCTTCTCATATATGAAGTAATTTTCTCTGCTATCTCTTGGCTCATTTTCTTTTTTACTGGTTTGATCTTCTACCATTTAAATCATTAGTACAGATGACAATGTGGAATGTGATTCCTTGTGCTGATCAGAAGTACCTACTGGTCCAGGTATTCTTGTCCCAAAGGACACACTGCAATACTGTTCTTAATATCTCTTTGCATGAGACCGGAAAACATAGTCTTTTCTCATGGCATAAGTGTGTATGCATTTTTAAGTGTTTAGCCCTATGTAAGTTTAAAGAGAGAAGGGAACAAATTAGCATGTTTATGATGCAGCCTCCTTTGAATGTATCATTCAGGAAGGCTGTCATGGAATGGATGTAGGTTTTGTTAGGCATTAAATTGTCATCTGCTCTTACCAAAACCTTCTATTTAGCTTCAAAATAAACTTAGGTCTTGGTTAGGACTGCCCTTGCAGAGTGTGCTTTCTGGTATGTAGGTTCTGACTCTGTCCTAACTGACATGAATAGCTGACTTCTGTGGGACAGGATTAGAGACCTACTTATCAGTGCATCCTAGTAAATGCCGGTGTGTTACTATCCAAGAGTTCATAATAAATAGTTAAAGACTACTCTCTACACCTTACTCAGATAACTGATCATAGAGATTGGTGTTGCAGAATGGTAAGGGTGCAGGGAGCAGAAACGTGATGTCCCATTTCCAGGCTGCCCTTGTGAAAAGTGGCACATATCCTCAGGTGCCTCTCTGCTGATGTTAGGTCACTCATTTTTTAAGTCACAGTATTGCTTACACATATCTAAAAAGCGGGTCTTGCATATCAAAAATCATGACTTTAAAAATGAATTGATTATGAATTACGGACTGCTTTGGAAAACCTATTTTAAAGTGATGTTACTGATGACAACTGTTAACTACAAGTACAAAAGAATTAAGGATATTTGGAGGCATCTTTTAAAATTTGATACTTGCTGCCTTTACCTTGCTTATAACCTTCTTAACAGCTATTGGGTGATTGCAGGCATTCAATCAGGTGTGCTCTTAACTTGCTTATGTGCTAACCAGACCTGCCTTTTAGATAACAGGATTAATAGTTAAAGTACAGGTGTTAACTAGGACTTGCTTGATTTGACAGTTATTCCATTTTTTTCTTTCTTTCTAAAGAGTACAGAAGCAAGAATGACTCATAAAAGTCAATGTCTTTGTCCAGGATACAGCAGGAATAAGCAACATCATAAAGTAGGTGCAATGCCAAGAGCAGAAATGTTCTCTCCCACTGGCTAGAGCAGGGGAAGAGTTTTAGGTTGGTTTCACTGTACTGCTGCTGTCACAGAGACCAATAATCACTGTACTCTTGCCTTGAGCAATTTCTGTGTTTTTGTGTATAAGGACTGCATTTTTCTCAGCTCCCACAAGGAGAATAAAAGAGACAGGGCATGCAAACATTATTGGCAAATACCCTATTCATTGGGGTTTTGCCCAGGAATCATGCATCAGTGACTGTAATACCCTCTTGCTGGTGTGTCTTTAGTGCTTTGTCTTTGAAGCCTCTAATCAACACATTTTTCTTGACATGAAATCACCTGAGATATGTATTATACCAGACTCTGTGCACCAGCCATTGATATCACGACAAATGAAAACTATGCCCAGCAAGACTGTTTTTGTCTCTAGGGATGAAGCAACTGCTACTTCATGACCAGGTGGAATTTATATACCAAATCATTATTTATATGAATTAAAATATTTTAGAGAAAAGCAGCTCTCAAAGCAGAGGATGCTACTTAACAAATCAGATAACTAATTATCTTCCAGTTAAACCAGACTTTAAATCTAACTTCCTATGGATTCTATAAAAGGACTTCTGGCTCAGCCTATATCTCTCAGATTTGGGAGCAGGTTACTCTTCTCCCACGAAGGATCTTAAACTGTCCACTACTCATTAAGTCCCTAAATTTCTAGATTTGGCAATTTAGTTAATCCATTATAGTGTTCTGTTTGTTCATTTGTTGGGTTTTTGGGGGTGGTGGTGGAGAAGAAACAGCCTAGATGGCTGAATTTTTTTTTTTTCACAGAAACCTTTTTAATTCAGAAAGTACTGACTTTATACATTCAACAGCTTCAGTGGGAATATACTTGTACTCAGTAAAATTCTTTGCAGAAGGCAGGTAATTTGGCCAGCTTGTCTTTGATTTCCTTATGTAATTGACAAACCTATAAGTATTTTCCTCCCATTGTACGCCTTACGTCTAGCAACCCTTTCTACTCTCAAAATTCAGGTTGAGTTTTGGCTAAAGTGTAGGCAATTCCTGATCTGTGTAGATCGTAGACCCTTGAGAATCATTTATTTGGTTGTCTTTTAAGGTCTGGATTTTTTTAAGGAAAGAAGTAGAAATCCACCAGTAACTCAAGCTAAAATGTTTCTGTTTAAAAAAGATTTTTTTTTTCCTTTTAAATCTTTCAGTCACTGAAGATAAAACATATGTATTAAAAAAAAAAGTCTTGGGGATTTTTGACCCATGTTAATCAGGACTGTGGTACTGAACTTTTTGGCAGATGCAGAAACATGCAGGGACATGGCCAAATTAGTGGGAAGAGATTTGGAGGATTTTGCCTGTGAGAGCCTCACAACAGCAGCTGTTGCTGAACCCTATGGTATGGTTTGGAGTCTGCCGGCCAGGGCAGCATTCCTTCCAGGGCAAAAAGTGGATGTTACATGACTCTCTTCAGTTTGAGAAAGCCTGGGTGCTTCCTAAATTAGCTAGCCATTGCCTACATGGTTTTTTATATTTTGGATTGCTTGTATGGGTGCAGAATAGCTCAGATGACAAGTCTTACATATTTAGCATATTACTTTATAGTTAATAACTGGAACAAAGCCATCTGCTGCCACAGTGACCTACAAGGTAAGAAACAAATTAAGTGAAGGGTTGGATATCATACAGGTTTTACAGCCAATGATTGCATACAGTTCAATAAGGAAAGAAATACTGCTGGTCAATATATTTAGGCTCATTGCTACTTGCCTGTGTTCAGAGTAGACAAGATCTGAAATTGCAAGTAACTATTATCATAATTTTACATTGTGTAGCAGTGGAAAACTCATTCACATACTTAGTCCTACTGAGCTAAACACTGTAAAGGCAAAGAGAAGAAAATAAAGTGCCGCCTGAAATGCTTTCCAAACTAAAGATAAAGAAAGAAGAGCTGGATACAACAAGCACGAGGTAGCAGACAGAGAGGTCAAGGTAGCAGCGATACATTTATGCTTAATGTAATAGGCACCGGTCATACATGCCAGTTGTGTCAACTTTCTCAAGTGTTAGATGCCCACTTGGAGAATCTAAAAGTTGAGTCTTTGGGAGGCAGTGAAAGGAAGGCAGTGCGTGGGGGTCTGTCCAGTGAAGAAGGGAGATGAGGGAAAGAAAAGGGGAGGCAAAACAGTGCTTGAAGAAATGCCTTCTCTGGTGTGCAAAAGCATCTAAGAGCTGACATACTCAGAAAAAAGGCTTGTCTCTCCCTGTGCAACGTATGCTGGATTTCAGCAATCAGTAACTTAAGCAGTAATACTTCTAACACTAATTTAGCAGAAGCATATGAATATTCTTAAGAGTGAATAAGAAATATGCTACAGAGGGTGGAAAATTGAAGATGATAGCACAGAAGGAAGTGAGTTACATGACTGCAATACTGTTCATGGTTAGTCCGCAGAAACTGGACTGCAGAAATTGTGAGCTCATAAAAAGAAAGGTTCTTTTTTAATCGTCTTGTAAATTTTCTAACATATTTTTGAGTGTTTTTCTGCAGCCAGAAAAACACAAGCCTTACTAACTTTATAAGGACAAAGAAAGATGTGTTAAAAATTCACACTCTGCATGGGTGTGCTCAAGTCAGTTTTGAGCGTTGTTGATTTCAGCTGGTTTCAAAGAGGTTGTCGAGTTCTCAGATGTAATTTAGGTCCTTCGAAGTTTTGGAAAAGCATGTCTGTAGGAAGAATAGATAAATCCTATAACTCAGCCACAAAAGAAGCTTAATTGAGGCTTGCCTCTTTCTTCAACAGCTAAATCAGCCACCTATGAGCTGCAAATCCACAGGGAACCAGTCTTGCTTGTAACTAGACTTCAGTCTGGTCTCACAGAACTTCTAGTTTAACCAGATAATCTTATTTATGGCTTCTGTGCTGGTTATGAGGATAAATCAATAGTGATAATGGCAGGTATTTCTTTTGTATATTCCCTCTCAGCTTGCAAAAGATGGGCAATCTCATATTTGACTGAACACTTCAGGAATCAAAGAGTAAAAGACCATTTTTTTCTCACCATTCTCACCCAGCCCAGTACTACTTTCCTCACTGCTTCTTAGACCACCAGCTTCCCTTGAATATTGTTGCTGCTCTTACTGTGATTCCCATGTTTTTCCTCAAGGACACACAATGCCATTAGCCAGTGTTTTGTGCACATGGTTTAAGTGCCTGCTCAGTCTGCCTGTGCTTTGGGCCATTCTGGGTTTGTTTGTTTGTTTGTTTGGGTTTTTTTTTCTTGTTTTTCAGCAACCTTCTTTCATAAAAAAGAGTTTATGGCTTATTTATTTTTACTTCCAAAAATGTCTGCAAGGCTTAACTTAAGTAATTTTAAACTGATAAGTTTGTTAGGCTAATAAGTTGTGCTTAACTTGTTGGAAGTGTATGGAAAATTCCCATTGCTGGCAGATCTGAGGTTGGGACTATTTTAGTAATTATGAAAAATGAAAAATTTTTTTTTCAGATTGCTTTCTTAGTACTTAGATTTTAATTATTACTGGCTAAGTATTAAAATTACAGTGTGAGTTCCATTATATTTAATTAATAACTATCACCTCACTTCAATATTCTGAAAAATATTCTCAGACCTACAAGTTCTCTACAGTTCTCCTTTCCCTGAATCAATTGTAATAAATAATGCGTGTGCTATAATCTTTTTCTCAAAGTAGCCTTTGTTGTGGCATCAAGATTAAAACAGTGAGACTTGAAGAGAACAAGGAGAATAATTCATGCACATTATTGCCACGTATCTATACCACATGTTCCCAATCAGCTCTGTATAGCTTACTATGAAAGATTCACAGCAATTAATGCAACAATAATACAGTTTTTAATTAAATACTAGTGAACAATAAATCTTCTGGTGTTTATTAATTTGAAATGTTTCTTGACACTGCAGTTGATTATGATACTCTGTAGAGCTTGTGCAACCATGTATTCATAAATAAGTGGAAGATATATATATCTTTATGCACTCACCAAGAGACTTCTAAATCTGATATTCTGTATATGTATTTTCTTTCCATTCTTTTAAAGTTGAAAAAGATGAGATTGAAAAGAGGAGTTTATAGGTATTCTGCCAGACCCTGTAAAAAATTCACGCTCTTTCAGAGGACAGTGGCACTCCTCTTAAACTGGTCAAGTTTTCCATTTACCAGAAAGCCATTAGAAGATGTTCTGCGGCATCAGTGGAAAATATGTCATCTTTGGGCCTAGCTGTAAATATATATTCCAGGCACAGGTTCTACAGTTTATATATAGTATGGGAATGTACATGATATTCTCATCCTGAGTGAAGAATGACAGAATTATTTAGAAAAGATATCAGAAAGTAACAACAGACCCAAGGAAAATCCTAACCAAATCTTCACTGACATGAAAAATGTGGTCTGTTGTTCATTTTATATCATGCATAGAAAGATATGATCTATGTTAAAGTGTTCCACTATTATTTAATCCATCTGCTTATGCTTTGGGGAAGCTAGGGAGTTTATGTATTTCTCTAAGAGCTGATACTGTATGCTTAGAAAAATGGACATTTCATGGACCAGGAGTCCATACCGGAAACCTCATCCTTATCAGAGCTTGATTAAGTTCCTTGTAGATTCCATTGTATTTAGTGCATTATTTCTGATTATTGAACTCTACCTTTTAAATAGATGATAGTGTTTGAATTATATAAGATGTATCCATATATAGATGTTCCAATCAAAATATAGTTTATCCTTCTAACATTTATTTAGAGTGATTAGTGAAGAGTCAGAATCACATTTATAAAATGGGTATTTTTAATGTCAATACCATGAACAAATCTGGGGGGGGGGGAAAAAAAGTCTGTATCCATATTTCCCATTTGATCAGGGAAAGAGGAGCACTATTTCAAAGGAACGTGGAAGGATGGAAGACCTGTGCTGTAAGGTGGCTGGGCAGTTTAAGGTCAGTCTTGGATATAGAGGCAGTAGATGAGTTTGATTTTGGAGGACAATGGAGATTTTGTACCTGGCAAGTAGTACTTAGTCATAAAATGTAGTCAAAATGCCAGTCTGGAGAGCAAGCCTCAGCTATTTCTGCACATAGCTTTAAGTATTGACGACTGTTTCTACTGTCCCTTTATCTCAAAGAATATCCAGCAAGTTCCAGCCTTTCTTTCATCTCCTTTGTCTTCTTTTTCTTCTGTGTTTTTAAGTGGTCAGAAATGGTGCCAAAGTTTCAGTTACTGGACTGGGCTGAGATGCCCTGCTTGTCATGACTATGTGATCTGATCTTAAATGATATCTGTGTAGGCACTGACCCCAGCGAATAACACAAACATGAAATGCTAGAAGAGTGGATTTTAATGTTAGCAGGCAATTGGCAGTGTGACCAAGAGCATTTGCATCATGCGATGTCATCTGGCCTAAAGCCTAGCCAGCAACACCTTCTATGCATGGAGGAAAAGTTACTTTACAGCATCTAGGCTTTGTTTTTACTCTATGACAAAGCCCAGATGAGCAGCATTCTTGGTCAGGCAGTCTGTGCAATGGATTTTGTATGGGAGCTCTGTAATATTTCCACATTTGTAAATGTCGCAATTGGAAAACCGGCTAAAGTGTTGAAAAATGTTCATGATTATCTTTATCCTGATATTTTCCTTGCAATTTTCTGAAGTGCTTGAAAGCAATCTAATGTCAAATAAGCTAGTCTTTCTCTTGCGTTCTTTGGTAAAGATTACCTTCCCTGGTCCACATGGTGGCTAACTTGCTTTCTTGACATTCATAGCAACTAACTCCTTGAATCTTTAGGGTATTTTGTGATGAGCAAGTGAGTATCCACTGGCTGTGCAAAGGCATTGTGTAGGACTGCTGCTAGAAATGGTAGGTTTTTAGTACTGTACCGGCTAGTTTTATGAAACAAGAGCAATTGTCACACAGCTGTGTGTTGATTTGATCCAACATAAGATGGGGCTAGAATAATAAAGTCCGAGTCCTACCTCCAAGCTGCTGAAGTATTCTGAAAATAGACCTCCCTGGAACTGTTAGCTGAATTACTGAGACTTAACATTGGGGTGAGTAGGGGCAAGGGAAAGCAAGCAAACTTTACCTAGAAGACAAGCTCTAGACTTAATCTTTGAAACAAGGGCCACAAGTTAGTTTGTGCAGGTATAACACTTAGTCCTGGTCTGTGTCTGGGGTTGCTGGGTGTTGCTGCAATACGTATGACAAACATTTAAAACATGACAGCAATGCAGACAGATGAGTGCACTGGGTTTACAAATGTTAAATCACACCCACAAACTACTTTCCTTTGTGCACTGCCTGACCCCGTGGCACATTCCAAAGGAGAAGTAAATGGATATGCCTGAGCTGACCTATCATGCATATTGTTTGCAATATTAGTTGTGCAGGGAAAAGAACAACATATATTGCATACTTTTATTCAAGACTATATGATACTGAATAATATATTTTTTTGTGTATTGGAAACAAAATTAGTAAGTGCTTGAATGTAAAAATAGTTAGCAAAATTATTAGCAGCAGGAATAATTTTGGGTCTGACTTGTGTTTAGCATCAAAGCGAAAGTGTGCCCTAAACACCTTTCTAATGGTATCTCAATGTATGTTTTAGAAATATTGCCATAATTTCCTACCAGCCTCTGCACAATTCTGTGTTGTTGTATTGTGTAAAATTACCAGTGCACAAATGTATATACAGTTTTCTGTAGTTGTCAGACCTATAAAATGTGGGTTTTTTTAAAACTTATGAGTGGAGGAAGATACAGGGAACAGAATTGTGGTGCTTTGGTTCAGTCTAATCATTAATGAGAGTGAAAAAGAAAGTTAAAAAGATCTCAAAGGCATTACCTTGAAATGCCTTCCTTTCTTAACAGGCAATGAAACTATTTGCTCCCTGCCTTTTTACCAAAAGCAAAGGTTTAGTTTCATATGAAGTCACTACTCTGACATAGCACGTATTTTTGGGTACTCACACAGGCTGACATCCAGCCTGGAGCCCCTCATGCTTTCTGGCACGCACACAGGCGAGATCTCTCCAGCTGTGCATCTGATAGAGCCATTTACATCTATTTCCACTGCGGGTGTAAATCCTGCTGCAGGAGAGGCAGAACTGTGTATCTGGTAGTCACTCGCTCACTCAGGAAGGAATAAACTGCTTTTAGGACAAGGACTGTGGAGAATGTAGCTTTGCGGCTATAGGGAGGAGATCCCTCTTCTGAGTGTGCTTTCAGACAGAGGGCAGAGATATTGTTTTATTTAACCTGGAAGCTACTTAAATAAAAACCTACTTTATAGAGGTCATTCTGCTGAACTTTTGTAAGGGATTTTCAGAACTCTGTCAACCAGTGACTAAACAAAAACCCCCAAACTTTTTGTTATTTAATTTGGCGCAGTGCAGTGTGCCAGCAAGCTTCCATGTATTATTCTGGACCACAGTTTCATCTGAGGCCATTAAAATGTGTATATTCCTTCAGAAATAACTTTGCAAGAATTCTGTCAAAACTGAGACTAGAGAGTGTTAATTCATAGGTGAAAATGATTAAAATAATGCTAAAATATAAATTAAAAATCACCATTAAGGTCACAGTTACAGGAAACTGAACATTGGAAAGCATAAACATGAGCAGTTTAAATATCAAGCTACTTTTCAAGGGCCTAGTGAACCTTGCTGACATATGAGAAAGCATCAAAGCATCAGGATAATCATCAGTGCTCACACTCTGCCTTATGAGCCATCAAACTAGACTCATTCAGGACTACCAAAGCATAAAGTTCTAGTAAAGATAATCTGCCAGTTTGTCTTGGCTGGAGTAGGTGTGGTCTTCATAAACCTCCAGCTTCTAAACCATACAGTGAAGAAAAGAGCTGCTGTAATTTAAGCCGTGACCTCCCTTGTGCTGGATGTTACTGCCCTCCTTGCAGGATGTAACAGGTGCCATGGCTTAACCACTTCTTTCCACAGCCACGCAGTGTTTCCTTCAGAGAGGTGGGATTTATAGCAGAGGGCTAATAGAGCACTCCTTAAACCTTCCCAGGAAGGTTTTTCAGAGACTCTCTGTCCAGAAACCTGAGACTTGTTGGAGAGAGGAGTTAAATAGTCCTCTGGGAGCAAACTTAAATATACTTGTATTTTACAAAAAAGACTGAAGTTTTGACATTGTGGTTTCAATCCCTGCAACATAATTTAGATGTATCTTATTTCTCAGATCTGCTTGTAAAGCTGATTTATCATAGCATGCCATACATGTTTTGATGCCAGGAGAATCACCCCTAAAAACCTGCTATTTTTCCAAACAGCCTGATATGGCTATGTACCCAACTCTTGTCAGTACTTTATGCTCTCTGGGCACAAAGTCTCTTGAGTCCTTTAGAATTGCGAGGCTATGTTTCTAGTGCTGTTATCCAGCTGCTAGGTGGTTAACATTACATGATACAAACACAGATGTTTCCCTTTCTTTGGGGAAGAATAACACTCTTAATTGCAGCTGGAGAACCAGAAATATTGCCCACTATCAGCAGCTCTCAGAGAGGTAGAGAGATTACAAGAACTTGAACTAGTTGCTATATAAATCAGACTGGCGAGAAATAAAAAAAAAAAAGTGTTTCATCCAGCAATACAATTATTTTCATACAGATATGCTTTTAAATATCTTTTTTATTTGAAGTATTTTTTTTAAACATTGGCCTAATAAAAATAACAGCTTTTATTTCTGAGATGGAAACATTGGTCTAAAAATAAGATCTTACGAACAGTGCCAAACCTGCTTTGATACATTGAGGATGTAAATATCTCCCTATACGTTCTTTTGTTTGTCATCAGTCAGCCATGGAAGCAAGCATGACTTTTCAAGCTTTATTTTTCTCCACTAGTCCCCAGGCTTGGAGAGATGTGCCCATGGTCTGCATAACACTGAATGGTATTTTTCTCCTAAGGTTCCTAGTGAATTCTCAATGAAGCTTACAGTCAAACATAAGATTTTCATAATAGGCCTTTTTCTATTGACTTTTTGACCTAGTAACTGAGAGCATAAACTACACAGAATTAGTTTCTATTTGCATAGTAATCTCAGGGAAAACAGTGTATATGCAGCCTGAGATGTTTAAGTGAAGCTGCTGAGGCAGGTCCCGTCTTGCTTCTCCATGTGGTACAGGACTGTTTTTTTTTATTTAAAACATTTTTCTATAACATATTTTTTTAATTTAAGACCTTTAATTAAATGCTAAAGAAGCTATATTTTTACCTCAGTTTGCCTAACGCTGTGAGTCATCCCACAACGAGGTACTTTAGCTGTGCTGAGAGAGACACTTGCTGAGGTCTGTCCCAGGCAGAGCTGCACACTGCAATTTACCTCAATGTAAGATGTCTTGTACCCACTTTGCTTTAAAGTTAGGATGGGTGTGCACACTGTTGTCCCAACCTAGTTCTTACAGGACTCTTCTTTTGTAAGGTCAAACTCATAGTAATATCAAGTGTATAAAGTCTGGTCTCTTCATTCTGCTGTGAAATAAAATGAGATACACAGGGAACACTTATTTGTATTTGAAAGATGAGAAACTGACCCTTAGAAAACAGCTGTTTTTAAAATTTCTTTTCAGATTGGTTAGCCATTAATAATAGCTGAGCATCCTGGTCTAATCTGCAGGTTGGATCCAACTTTAAATTTGGCCCCGCTCTGAGTGTGGGCCTGCTGCAGAGGTTCCTTCCAGACTAAACTATTCCAGAAGTATATGAACAATCAAGCTGATTCAATCATTTGATAAAGAATTAAAAAACTCCCAAACCACCCCAAATTTGAAATTTCTTCCTTTGCAGAACTGTTATTCTGCATTTTTAATGTTCCATTTCTCATTTACCATGGTTCTTAATCAAATGTTTGGTAGCTAATCAGAAATACTGCAAATCTGCAGTGCTTCACATCAGCAAAAGTTAGTAGCCGCGTTTCTTTCATTCTACCAAATATTGTTCCTTGTGAGGTTTAGTGCTATGTGGATAGACACCCTTTTGCAGAACTTCCCCTCTTCTCATGGCTACTATTTTCTCTCTCTCAGATATCTTACGGAGGTTCCTGTACAAGCTCTTTTTAAGCCACCTGAGTTACAACTTACCTTTAAGCTTAAACTGCTTAAACATTAGATTGTGGCTAAACTTTGTCCTCTGAAGCTGAAGCCAGTTATGGGGCCTCACACAGGCAATTCTGCCAGCAGGTCTGCAGAGCAATGATAGTGCACAACTGGGGGTGGACGTTGGTTTCTTATGCCCACACGGCTCTTTGCCCAGTGGTTTTCCACCTTCACGCTTCACCCTGCTGCAGTGCTTTTGGCTACTGCTGTCTCAGCTGATTTCCTTGCACATCTGCCCTTGAGCAGCAGTAGCAGGAGCATGCTCAGGTCTCTGCTGCTGCTGCTGTTCACACATGAGCTTAAACTACCCACAAAGGTCAATTTGTGTGAAAACTGTGAAACAGAGTGGCTGAGCTGTGGGCAGATATTTTGCCTTTAGCAGTCTCAAGCAAAGAGACAGAGGAGACAACAGTGGGTGTGGTAATACCTCCAGCCACTGCAGCAATGTGCTTCAGTGGGCATGTCCCAAACTCTTGGGGTGAAACCTGAGAAACAACTGCACTACTGTAAATTTTTAAGAATCTTTATTTCTGGTCTAAATGTGAAAATGAATTTGTAGCTTCTTATCTATAAGAGAACACTTCAGGGAAGGGGCTGCATTTTTAATAACTATAGCCATTGCTTTCTGCACTATAGACTTTATTAATCCTATCTATAGTAAGAAATAAGACATGGTGGTTAGGTCTATGCATTTCCACAAATGATGTAAATCATGAAGTTTTCTGCCAGTAGTTATATTAACCTATTATTTAATGTGAATGAAATTGTGTCAGTTTCAAGTTGTCTTTTCCTCAAATGATTCTTCCTTCAAAAAGCATCTGGTACTAGATTCAGAAGAGATGTCATCACTGGATTTTCCTTGATGAGGAAGAATTGTACACCTAGATATTCCAAGACTGTAGCTCTCAAGTCTGGATGTGGATGAGCTTCATGCTGGAACAAGACTGAATCATCGACCATTGCTGCTCTTGTGCCTGGGTTTCCATGAAGAAAAGTCAGACATGAGCAAGAGACTTTTTTGTCATGCTCCAGAGATTCCCCTGCCCCATCATATAAAATCAGGCAATAAGAACTGCAGGACATGTCTTTGAGGTAAGTGAGCCATAGGTATCCATTCATGTTCTTCCTTTCTTCACAAGATTTTGCAGTGCAAACCTGGCATATGTTTTAGGTGTATTGTCCAGGTAATACAGTGTTTCCAGGTAGGAACATGCTAGCATTTGCGTGCTATTATCTCTTGGTAGTGGAAAAGTACAAGCATTACAAGATCTGATTTTTCAACAAATCTTGTCTTAACAAGAAAGATTTGATTCTGCAGACTGAACACAGGAGTCCCACACAATGTGGCCTGCCAGGGGTTTACTTTAAGCTTGAAGTACTCAGCAGATGAGACAGTTTCAGGCTAGATATTCACTGAAGCACAAAGCAAAACTCACAGTCACCCATAGACATAAGTCAAAGAAAATGGTACTTTTCCATGAACAAGACAAATGAAAGAGCAGATCTTATTGCTTGAGCAGTGACTTTAAATCTGAAAGAGCTACAGGACAAAGGTTTCTCCTCGTCCTGGAAAATGGCAGTAAAGAGTGAGGGTCAGGATTCACACAACAGGCAGTGAGATGCAAGTCTTGTTTGCAGCACTACCAAGAAATTGCTCTTGTTGAACCAGGAAAACAAGGCTTCTGTCTCATCTCTTTAACTGGAGTTGGCCAGTTGCTTTTGAAATCCCAGATCTGAGGAATTCTGTAGGTGTTTGTATTTACAATAGATTGAACAAAATCCCCAGACTGTGTTACACAGCATGTTTAATTTATCTAGAAGTTGATTTTGGCCCAGAACCAACTTTTCTATCTCCCATTTACCGCCAAATTGACTGCCAGTTTTCTATTCAGAAAACCGTAAGTCTAGCAGAAATAAGGTCAGACTTCAACAGGCTGGAAATCATAGATCCCCTGTGCACACAGTGCCAACGTTTCTGCTGGACACCCCGTAGCACTTATGTCCTCTCTCCTCACCCTCTCTCTAGCAGCTCATGGGGAAAGCAAGTGCTAATTTGTTAAAAGTAAGATCTTTTTTTTTTTTAGCATTAATCTTCAGAGTCCAGCAAATGAATAATTAGAAGTTAATCAAGTATTTTAGAAAATGCAAAAGCAGGAACCATAGCAATCTCTGTGTGATAGAAAAATCGTAAAAGAGATTTTTAACTGAACTTATTTTTGCTTTCCATCACACAGCTCACCTTCTTCTCTTCTGGCTTACTAGCTGTGGTTTCAGTCGATGTGTGTACAGAGGAAGTGGTGCCACAGTATAAAGCTGTGTCTATTATCAGTGCACTGTACATATACAAAGAATCTTTATTAGATGCAGCCAGAGCATTCTGTTGGATTGAGCTTGTGTTGGGGGCCTGCAATTTTGAAAGTGAACTTGTGTCCTAATATCTAGATGGTTTTAAACCAGCTTTAACAGGCTCAATGGACAAGTCTCGTGTGATCACATTTCTCTCTTCAAAACAAGAAACCCAGAGGCACAATCAATGTCTTTGTAGACTGCACACTGTGTATTAATGAAAGACAAAAGAAAAGGCATATCTTACCACTGAGTTTGGAAACCACCCTTCCCCTTTCTTATATACTTCCTTTTTCAAAGTAACATTACTGAAGCCATTTCATTTCAGAGGATAGATAAATCATGAAGCTGAATCAAATATAGATGATGTAAAACTTTGTCAAGGTTACAGACCAGGCCTTCACAGTGCTTCCTTTGTGTTTCACTTGAATCGTTGATTGTCTTCCTGTTCCAATGCCATTCTCTTTCCTTCTATTCAGGAGTTTTCTATTACCTTCCAGACTATTGTATGACTACGCAAGTAACACAAAGTCCTTTGTATGGTAGAAATCAGGCACAAAATAAACACACCTTTGTCCTGCACTCTAAAAACCTTCCTTCTTTCTGCATGTAAATACAGCTCTTATTAAAAAATAATCAGAGCTCTATGAACCTGATGTTGCAATGTTAGCCAACTGGCAAACTCTTAAAAGTGCTGGGAGCTTTCTTCCGTGAAGTCCACTGCCTCTGTGACAAAGCTCTGCTGCTGTGAACAATTGCCCAGTAATCTGACTGCTCCAGTTTCCTATATTGACAGTCACGGTACTGACTTTAGCCTCTGTAGAAAAGGAAATGATATACAGACACATGAAGTGGGGAGTCTGGGCCTCTTAATGACACCAAGCTTTGGAATTTTATTCTTTGCATGTGTTTACTCAGCCCTTTCCTATTCTTGTATCCTGCATAATAAAATCATTTATTCAAGTGCTGTTTTCTGCCTTTTGGTTGTGCACAGCTATGCAGAGGAAAAAGGAGGAAAGAGTTTTTTCCTTTGTGCAGGTTGCAGTCCTTCCAGGATCTCCTGCTTGGTGTAAGCAGAGGCACTTCACAAGGAAAGGCAGGGGTCCCAACAGCCATCAGCAGCCACTGAGCACGTGAAGAAGGAGCTGTGATTTTCACTGTTCATTCTGATTCATATCACTTGGGTTAGTGAGGAACAATATGACCCTACCACACACAACTACTTAAAACAATAGTCTGGCCTCAGACATATGCAGGTTTTCTGGTTTTTTTTCCTTGTTCTTTCTCTTGGAACAGGTATAAGTTTTCTCTCTCTCCCCTCCACCCCAACTCCTTCCACCAATTTCCCCACAGATTTATGAACAACTTGTCCATGCCTGACATAATTTAACACACTAATGAGTCAGCAAGGATTTAGACTCTGTTTTTGTATAACTTGTCTTATGTTCTGTACTCACTAATATTATTAGAGTACCCAGCATGGTTGCCTTAAGGATTCCTGAGGGTATCTTTCTCACTGATTACGTGATTTGGGTTCAGGGGTTTTCACACTGCAGGTGTCAGAATTGTCTTGTGATCCTGAAACCCCTTGAGTCAACCGAGTCTCTGCTAGGCAACCTCTGCCATGTCAAGGACCTTCTGCTCTTTTCTGTGTACTATTTGGAGCTAAGGAGAAACATTGGAAGCACCCATCGTTTATGTAACACCAGCAAAAAGTTACCAATTGGTTACTCTACCCCTGCTCTCCTGCCATGGGTCTCTGAAGGGCAACATGGATTTTTTTTCTAAGGTAGTGATTAAATGTTGGTTTTGCAAAAGTCTTTTGTCTCTCTTGGGTTTACTGGTGATTTCAGTCTTGTAAACAGCATTTGCTACTCAGATGCTTTGTTGGGAGTTCTAAAATGCTGTGACTGAAGTAACCAGAAACAAGTGGCATTTAGTGCATTTTCTCGCATATGTTAAAGATTTGCATATGTTGTAAAGATATCAGTATTGCTTTGTTAAAGAGAAGCTTCCTTTGGGTGAAACACTAGGAATTCAATTTAGAAGAGTTTAGCGGAGGCGCAGTTGTAGATTAGAGTGGTGGAAAATTGTGAACTGATGACATGGGTGGCAGGGGTATGTATCCAAGAAAAACGTATTACTCTAAGAGCAAAGTAAAATAGAAATGTCTTACTTTAAAAAGCAAGTGAAAAGACTTACCAGAGCAGATTTTGTAATGTGTTTGGAGGGGTTATAACTTGAGTTATAAAGTGAGTGGGTGAAAGTGAGTCCTGTGGAGAGGAGTCCTGATGGCTGAGTGCATGACTACAACCACATTTTGTTTTTGCTTTGATCCCCAATGCAGGAGAAAATTTGGGTGTCATATATTAATACTACCCATCCAATACAGTTCAGAACAAATAGCATTTATCTGGGATGTAAAATCATCTCTTAATTAACCTTTGCACCAGCATACACATTCCTTTCGCTTGTTCAAGTGTAAATTAACATAGCTCAGGCTGGGATTTTCAAAGGAGCCTTGGTGAATTAGTTATCCATATCCCATAAAAATTAATTCTGGACAGTATTTAGTTTTTGTGCCATTGTTTGAACTCACTGTTAAGTAAAATGCAATTTTGCAATTTTATTTTAGTTATAGCTCATGCTGACTATTTAAAATGATTTGGACAATGAATTGGGGTAGTAACAACCTATAATTGTTTTCTGTAGTTCCCTTTCTGTCTGTAGCTTTTAATTAAGATATCTGTCAGATTTAGTTAACTGTACTTTGTTGCTATATTTCTAAAATTAAAAATACTATCTTATCCAGAACATTCCACATGGACCACAAACTGAATCAGCAGAGGAAAAATATATGTTACAATTTTTCATCAATAAAATAATCTGAGTAAGAAATAAGGTTAAGGATAATAACTAATTCATAGGGGAAAGGCTAGCTCTTCTATTAATGCCTTTTAACAAATGACATTCCAAAAAGTCTGTTTGTCACTGACAGGCAATGTAGAATTTAAAATATTTTTTGAGGGCATATGTGTTAGGTTGGAGTCCCATTAGAATATAATGAAGATGGTGGGAGTGGTTCAGTGGAGACATCAGGAGGAATGCTTGGTTGGATGCTAAGTTAGTGCCTGTCAGAAGGGAGCAGGGAATTTTATGAAATAAGGTTATGTCAGCCATTAGATGGTTAATCATAAAAAAGAGAAGGTTTTCCAGTGCCTAGAGGCTGTGGCAAGCGAACCTTTGTGGGCTTAGAAAAGGAGTATGAGGTGGTCATGATAACCATGATTTAAAAGTTTTTGGAAAAAACCCTGGATTTAAAGTTCAGAATTATTCTTGAGTTCTGGCACAGGGTTCAGCAGGAAATATCTGTTCTTCCATACAAATGCCAATATTATCTCTCTGTTAAGATAATTAGCAGATGTTTGGGATCTTTGAAGACAGCTTCACAACCAGGGAAAACAAGTTTGGAACTATAATACACGTTAAAAATCATGTATTCAACACATACACTTACAAAAGACTTGGAACAAAGGAGGTCAAGCTCATGCAGACAGTCTTTTTTTCCCAATTTTTCTAGTTGCATTTGTGTGTTTATTTTCCAGAGAGCAGCTCCAACTACTGTCTCTGAATCAGAGACTAAGGAAAAAAAAGCAAAGTCTGGTTGTTAGGGTTTGTTTAGGTTTGAGGTCTTCCTGGTTTTTTTTTTTTTTTTTTTTTTTTTTTTTTTTTTTACAATTCTCTTTCCATGGACTTTCAATAGAAGCAGCAAGCAGCTAACAACAAAATACATATTCCCAAGATTCAACACTTTTTCATGTTAAAAACATGGTAGAAAATGTTCTTTTAACACTGACATCAGCTCCAGTATTCTCTCAGTAACTGGCTGAACTGAGACACTGAAAACTTGGAAATAAATCACATACAACCAGCTACTAAATCCTGAAGTCTGGATTTCACAGTTTGAAAAGTTCTGGGGAGATGGATTTGCTTAAAAGTGCCTGGAGTTTTGTTTTGACTCAACATATTTATTCAGACAGAACTTCCACACTTTTGAAATTTTGCCAGGCACACCTTAAAGTCAGGAAAACTGTGGTTTTATTGTACATACAATTAAGTGTTATTGTTATTTATTATTTGCTTAAAGCTGATAGTGTGTTCAGTGCTGTGCAAGACATAGATTTCATGCTATCTAGTGTGAAGAGTTCATAACATAGAGACCAAAATGAACAGCTTGAGGGATTTCTGGGCTTTAAATTAATGTCGAAAATTAAACTAATGTTCTCCATGGCATAAGAAGTCGTTTAAATTCACACATGCAGACAGATAACATCCATATTCTAGCTGCATTTAGTTACAAATATCAGGTTGGAGATATGAATGGATGAATAGTATTTGGCTTTTAATAAAAGCCTCCATTCTGCACAACCCTCTCATTCCTTCCTTGAGTCTCCCCCCGCCCCGGGGGTGGGAAAGGTTACTACAGCACATCCCCTGTTAAAATAACATACCTTCCTGCTGAGGGGAAAAAATGTGCTACAGAAACTATTAACAATGTTCTTAATTTATTATAATAGTTTTAAACAGTGCCAGGGAAGAGGGGGTAAAGTGGAAGGAAAAGAGTGCCTAATAAAAACTCCAACTGTGTAAGGAGACAATTTTACATGACTATGGTAGAAACAGTGAAAGTGGGAAAATATATTTAAACCATATGTATTATGAAACCTTACACACTATAAAGGCTTCAGATTTCAAACACCATACATCCCTAATAATCATATCAGCATCTATATTAAAATCAAGTTTACTGTCTTGTTACATTTCTAGCCCAGTGGCAGGGAGTAGAACCAGGGTTTGCAGAAATTACATATGCCAGTACTTCTGCAATGGATATTTTCTTTCTTGGTGTATTGCTGCCAGAGGAAAGGGGAATAGAATTTTTATTCAAAAACTGGAACCACCTGATCAGATGAGAATCAAAAAAATCCTTTGCCATCAGATCTAAAACATATGCACAAAGACCAAATCCCCTTCCTTTTTTTCTCCCTGGGCTTACTTGGTATCTTCAGTGTGTTGTGCTTGAAAATCTGGGCAAAATCACCACACAGTGTAAATGAGTGGTGCAAAAAGATGCTGTGAGCCCCAATATCTATGGCTGCACATAGAAAGGGTTCTTCTGCTGTGTGAATGGCAAAAACCCCAGGCTTTATTCCAAGCAATATACCTCTTCCTACAGAAAAGGCTAAGGCATCTCACATCCAAATGCTTGGGCAGCGAGGGAGGATTTTGCTCTGAGTTTTACCTGTTTCTTGAAGCAGTTAAGAAACTAAGACCAAAGTAGAATTGTCTAGCCTTAAAAAGGAGGAACTATGCTTGAAATTCCCTTATCCTGAAATATCATTAGATGCAGAACTTCGAGTATTTTGCCACCAACATAGAATATTGTCAGAGAGAGTTTGGAAAAACATTTCCTTTTTTTTTTTTTTTTTTTTAACTAGGCAGGTTTAATTTTTTCTTTTCTATTTTCTTGAATCATGAATGTCAGTTTCTTGATGTTTCTTCTTGATAATAGAAAAGCATTACAGTCTATGATGATAAGCATTAAGTAGTCCATGTTAAAAAACCTGTTGACTGTAATTGACTTGGCCATGGTCAGTAACTGAAGATGTCTGATCCTGTTCATGCTGTTTGTCTCCATCCATTTATTTTTCTTTTAATTGTGGGAAAGGCAATGAGTGTAGAGGCTGTGAACTGGCACTCCTGAGTTGTTTCCAGATATGCAGTTCTTTTTATGGGTAGCCTTGCGGGAAGGTATTTGCAGGTACTGAATGCTCATAATTCTGATTTGTTGGGACCAGTGGGTACCCAGCCTCTGCAAATGCTAGGGCTTGATATTTGGTGAACCTCAGTTTCCTCAGCTATATAATGTAGACCATAATGTCTGTGCACATCACAGAATGAGTAGTTAATTAATGTTTGCAAAACATGCTGAGAGCCTCTGGTAAAAAATACTGGGAATGTGTAACCAAACCATTGTTTGTGTTGGTGTGTATTCTTCCTGGATTCCAGCTTCCTATCTGAGCAAGATCAAGTATAAGAGAAAGTTATGGTAGTTTTCAAAGTGCACAAACTCTGAGGAAAAACATAAGCAACACTGGTAATATTACATCTGTGTGGCAGCTGACTGAAGAAAGCTTCACTAATGGAGTACTCTGTGACCTTCATATTTTTTCTGTACTGCAAGCTATTCATTGAAAGCAGCAGCCTTACTGCACATAAACAAATCGGTATCTTTCCATAGCTGAAGGATGCCAGAAACTGAAGAGAAAAAAACAACAAGACAAAGCTGCATACCTTCAGAAAAGAGAAAAAAAACCAGTCACCAAAGCACCCCAAGCTCCATAGCTAATGGAGGGAGTGCTTGTGATGGCAAAGTGCTTAGCTGCAAGCCCAGGGGCATAGTGGGATTGCAGGATAGAGAATCACCATGCTTGAGTTATAACATGTGGATCTTAGCTAATATATTGTTAACATCGTGCTCAGGGCCAATCACTCTCAGTAGTACAATTTAAGCTGAACAGTGCCCTAAGGACAGAGAGGTGGAAGGAGCAATAGCCCAGCACATTTCTGAAGTGTTATGAAAATAGGGCAGTGCTGTTCATGTTGGGAACTGCTCTCAGGAGAAGATTACACAAATATAAAAAATGAGATGTAGAGCTCTCCTACAGCACGTAATTAGAAACTGCAAATCATATCTGGCTCTTTGGGGTGTCTTTGTACTGCAGATTGAAATGCTTTTATAATGCAAGCATTACAAGAAATTCAGATGCTTTTTTCTCTGCTTTCTGCTCGCATAAGGTCTGATCTGGGATTCAGTGAAGTGTATGTATAGACTACCACTGAATTTAATGGGTTTTGCATTAAAATCCTAGTGCTAGGAAGAACTGCACAGAAGAAACCTTGTAAGAGCAGTGTACTTCAGCAGAGAAGTAGGTTGTAGAAAAACATGTTAAAGTGACATTGAACACTGTTTCCGGTAAGTGTCCAAGTGCTTCTCCTCTTGTCATCCATTCTTAAACTCAGTTTCTTTCTCCCTTGTACATTGTGCAGATTTGTTAGTTAGATACTCTTTGTTTTAACTCTCTTTGCAATTGTCTTTTAAACCAGAAAAAAATTAATGTGGAATATTCAGTAAAATTCAGGCACAATGACTGATATGTAGATTCTACAGAGAATATAGGTTCATTATTTGTTTCAGCTGACTTATCAACTGTTAAGATTCAGATAAACATTTTATTTGCTATTTAATGATCTAAAGTGCCTGAGAAATGATCTGCCTTTTCTCACGTACCTATTACTCATGACATATGAATGAAAGAATATCTTTTTCCTTATCTGTTGTAAAAAACATTTTTATCATATAAAAGAACAAGAAGGAACAGAGAAAAGGCTGAAGAGAGCATATGAAAATGAGTTAACTGTGTCACATTTGTGATCACTTCACAGCACAGTGATTAATAACTCACACCACCTGTTTTTTTGCCAGGGAAACATAACTCTGAACTAGTCCTTGCACAGGATGGAGTCTGGCCTCATGCATAGAATATGGCCAGTTCTGCCCTACCTTCCTGTGTGAGAACACCCCTTTCTCCAAACCAGGAACCGTTCTTGAAGGAACAGTAAGGGTGGTCCAGGGTCGTTACCTGATGAGCCACACCTGCTGTGAGAGGCCTAGGAAAATGAATATTACTCATTTTTTCCAAGACATCTGTAAGTGATGACTTGAGGAGAGTTAGCACAGGATCGAGTTTCTGGAAGTAGATAATTGTTGACTTTTTAATCTAGCAATATATAAATATAGCAGTGCAGCAAGATGCGCTTTAGAGCTAGTTAGACAAATACAGAAAAGGGCTTATATTTTTAAAAGTTTAGGTAAGAAATCATTAGGTTGTTGAGGTGGGTTTTCCATTATCGCACACTTTACATCAAGGCTGGGTGTTTTTCTAAAGGATACAGTCAACTTCAAACTGAACTTGGTGCTGCAGTAAAGCTCTATGTGCTCATCTTAGAGCTCAGACGTGAGAGTTGTAGCAATGCTTTCTGGTCCTAAACTACATGGAAAAAAACCCCAAACAAAACTTCACCACTCTGTATCTTTGTTTCAGTGGAGTTATACTAAAAGATATCATGGCTATTATCAGTTCAGTTCAATTTAGGATGTGGTCTTTTGTGGTACGTTAGTTTAAAAACCATTTACCTCTGATTTGCTGCTCTAACTCAGTAAAATGTATTTATGTCAAGCTCATTAAGAACTTCTTCAACTGTTGTTAGTGAAATGAAGTTAAAATCAGAAACAGCATGTCCCAGAAATGGAATTTACCCTTTCACCTGCAGTATTCCTCTGGGTTTTTACATATACATTTTAGTTGTTCTAAACAAAAACCAGACTTTCTGGCAATATTTTATGACAAAATTCCCAGAAGTTCACCTCTTAGAATTTGATAGAAAACAAATCTTCTTGTTATATGTATTTCTGTATAAAAGGTATTATTTCCTTTCCCATTTGCCTGTTAATCTGGAACAGAATGTCAGGAGATTATTACAATACATAGTAACGTTGAGAGGACATTCATCTAGATTTCTGGCAAGGACTTCAATGATAAGAGAGAATTCTCGTAAGGATCCCATTAGAACCACCATGGGAATAAAAGAAGGAAAAAGTCATACAACCATTTACTGTTTTTAATATTTTATTTTAAATTCGAAACAGGAAAAGCTCAGACAATTTCAGTTTCCTAGGAAACCTATCTATTGAGATGATTTGTCACTGCTTGCTATTTTGTCATCATCTATGCTAGTGCAAAGTGAGTCAAAATGCTACTAGCCAAGTGGTAGCATGAACATAATCTAAATATGAGTTTTGCACAAATGCACAGCAATGAATAAGCCAGCTTTAGGGAAAAAGTTGTTATGTTGATGCTTATACAGCCTTATTGGAAACATAGACAATAAGGCTTAAGTGTTCTGTTTTTAAGACCCTGTGTTGAATCCTTGCAGGGCCTTAGTCTCAGAATGGCAAGAATTAACTTTTTAGGCTTCCTGTCTCTTAGTTTGAAACCTCATTTCTAAATTAGTTGTCAAGCTTATATTCATGAAGTGCATGGGAAAACATAGATAATAGCAGGTATTATGTCAGCTATGGGTAAGGTTAGGTAGAGAGTTACTTAACCTGGTTCTCACCAGACACCCAAGGTGAGTCCAGCTTTAAAGTGGATCTGCCTAGATCTTCATGTGATAGTAGACTTTTGAAGAACATTAGATATCTTAACTCAAAAAGCCAATTTTACTTCAAAGAAAACTAGCAACAGAGCCTTTTAAAGTTGAAAACTCAAAGTATCTCAGGGAAAGAACAGAGAGAAAGGTCTGTAAACAGCTTTTTACCCACTATAGGACCTTTCAGGAAGGTCCTTGTTTCCAGCCAGCTCAATAGCTTTCTGAGGGGCGCAAACTGTGCACCATACATTCTGCTTTCCATGTCTTCTCTGAGGCTGTCTGCACCCAGTTCCCAAGTCCTTGCTGTGACTCTGCTATCCAGCCCACCTTTATAGCCTATATCACCTCGAGCAAATAGGAATTGCAGAAGTGCCTAACCCCTGGCCCAGACCACTCCATCTCACCCAGTTACTCCCTTAGGGAAGAGAGACATAATTAGAGAACAAAATGTAAAGCAAACAAAAAAAACCTCAAAACAAGCAAGTCCTATTACAGTCATCACTAAAGTTCGCAGCTGTGGTTAGTCATCGAATTTTTCTCACAAAAGAAATGAAAAGGGAGTTGAGTTGTGGTGTCTTTCTCTCTTAAAACATAACAGTTATGGTTCAGTCATTTGCCTCAAATTTGGAAGACCTGTATACTTCCTCTTCTACCAAACTAGGAAAAGTGATATTAAACGTGGTTTCTTATCTTTCAGATAACTCTTTTAACCTTTTATTGTAAGGTACCTTGGTACTGGGCTATCTCATGGTATTCTGGATTTAGGATTCCTGTCAAAGCTCATCCAAATATTCATATTCCACGATGAACACAAATGTTTGAAGATCAGACCATAACATCTCTTTCTTCTTTACTGTCTCTGTTCTAAGATGACAACAGGGAAATTTACTGTGATAGTCTCTGTTTTGTGGCAGATGGTAAGAAATGCTAGGAATCAGACTCTGAAGGTAGAGAAATCCAGTTCTAGATGCAGGAATGCCTCAGTTGAAAAGCTGCTGCCAACTTCTTCATTACAAGGAGTTGGGTGATTTTGACTGCATCAAAGCGCAGAAAAGAAATTAAGAATTCCATGAAAATTAGATAGCCTTTATGAGAACTCTTACAAAATTCTCAGCTTTAGTTTTAGATATGTGAACGTGTCATGCAGCTTGTTAGTAGCCAGAGTGGAGGAAAAAAATGGAAGTGAGGCTGAAGCAAAACTTCTAAATTCCGGAAAGAAATTCAAGTTAAGATTGGATTCACAATTCAAATGTAATAGAAGCATGAACAAACTGGTGTAAACTGGAGTTGCTCCATTGATTTAAACAGAGGAAAGTAAAAGCACGTGTTGTACTGTGTTGTGAACCCATGTTATTTGCTTCTTACAGGACAAGGCAGCTCTCATCCCTAATCTGAATAGGAGAGTTTATGCAGCTACACTGACACAGTCATAGCAAGTGACATGGCAGTGCGGAGTGTATTTTCAATGCTATTGGGGCAGGATGCTTTCAATTAGGTGATCTATTACCTCATATATTATGTGCAGTGTAGAAAACTCTCAGAGTTAACTGCTGAGGCTTTCTCACTCTTCTGTAATCTACTGCCATTCATTCTAATTTTGCCAAATCAAAACTTTGCCTTGCTTTTGTTTTTTCACAGTGCTGATTGAAAGATATTTTCAAGGAGAATTACTAATCCCAACAAGTTTGGCTGCAGTCCTAATGTAATGCTTTTGCTGAAGTCACTCAGCAGGCTAATCCCTTTAACAGATATTAAATGTCAGCCTAGGAGACAAGTAGCCCCTGCTGAAAGCAATATCCACTAGTATAGCAATCATTTAGTGGTTATTCATTAAAACAGCAGGCTGCTTCTCCCACAGAATTAAAGACAAAATCCTTATAAGAAGTTGATCACTCTATATTTTCTGCCTTGGAATTTTGAAATGTTAAGGCAGGTTTATTAGGAATCTAGCTTTTTTGACAAAAAACTACTTTTACAGACTGGATGGTTATAAAAGTTCATAATAGGGGTATGCCTGTGTAACATGATAAAAGGGTGTAAATCTCAAAAGGCTTAGCATTCCCACATATAATAAGCTGTGTTTGGATTGAAAGCAAGTGGAAAATGATCATGAAATTCTACCCCATTTACAAAAATAACAACAGCCAACATCCCAGTGATTTGAAGAAAATGTAAATTATATATTCTGAAGATTCTGATTTTATACATGTATTATTTTAATGGAATGTGTTATTTCAGTGTACATTCTGATTGGCAGTTTTATAGGTAACAATGAGGTATTATTATTAACAATAAGTAGAAAGTGAAAAGATAACAGTTCCTGTTTTCATTAGCTCATATCATCCCAGGAAGTTGGAATTGTGAGAGATTAAAAAAAAAGTCAGTGCAATTTGTAGGTGAATTAACAGCAAAAAAAACCCCCAATGTTTGCTTATACCTGTCTCAAAATGGTTCCAGTTTTCCTAATTCAAAAGGGAAATAATTTTATTTAGGATGTTGATAAGCGTTTGAGTGTGACAGTTCCTTTAAAGACACACATAATTCAGTCTTCATCCGAAAACTAACCAATGAAAGGCAGCAGAGACACTATTAGGAAAAAAAAGAGTGTTTTGCAATTACAAGTTTTTTAATTAGCATTATGAACTCAGTAGAATCTTCTTTTAAGTTCATGAGCTAGACTGGGTTTGTTTTCTATCTGTCATGGTTTAACCCCAGCCAGCAACTAAGCAACACGCAGCCACTCATTCACTTCCCCTCCCCCACCCAGTGGGATAGGAGACAAAATCGGGAAAAGAAGTAAAACTTGTGGGTTGAGATAAGAACGCTTTAAAAGAACAGAAAAGAAGAAACTAATAACTAATAATGATAACACTAATAAAATGACAACAGTAATAACAAAAGGATTGGAATATACAAATAATGCACAGTGCAATTGCTCACCACCAACCGATCGACACCCAGTTAGTCCCCGAGTGGTGTTCCCCCCACCTCCACTTCCCCCAGTTTATATACTAGATGTGACGTCGCATGGTACGGAATACCCCGCTGGCCACTTTGGGTCAGGTGCCCTGGCTGTGTCCCCTCCCAACTTCTTGTGCCCCTCCAGCCTTCTCGCTGGCTGGGCATGAGAAGCTGAAAAATCCTTGACTTTAGACTAAACATTACTTAGCAATAACTGAAAAGATCAGTGTGTTACCAACATTCTTCTCATACCTAGCTCAAAAACATAGCACTATACCAGCTACTAGGAAGACAATTAACTCTCCCCCAGCTGAAACTAGGACACTATCCTAGAAAGTACCTTGGTTTAATTGCTTCAAATGATGAAGAATCCAGAACATTTTTAGTGTCCCTATAACTATGGTGTGTCTTTTCATAGCATGGACTTCTCAACTAATAATTAATCAATAATCTCTACTTTTTAACAATAACATTTCTAGTGGATTTAGGAAGTTCTGCATTATTTAGTTTAGCATATTTTCCATTACAAAGGAAAACAAAAAAACCCCAAACCTGTTTTGTGAAAGAACATGGTTGAAATTCTGTGAGACAGACTGCAAACATCAATAGCCCTGAAAGTTTTTCACCAGCTGGTGGTATGTGATGGTTTTCTGGCTGTAATGGGAGTGGTACAAAAAAAGGCAGAGCTACTATCTCAACTTCTTTATATGAGGCCTATAGGGCATAGTGTGACTTTCTCTCTTAAGCTTTATTTCTTTGGAAATGGAACTAGTATTTCCTGACCAAAATGAAGGTAAGCCAAGCTGAAATTGGGAAAATAACCTGTCTTAAGCATCCAGCAAAGCTATTATTTAGAAAAACACAGGTAGGAAGAAGGAAATATCAGCAGAGACACAGATAACCCTTGTTTTCTATGGCCTGATTTTGGGAAACTCTAATTAACAGAGGGTCAGAGACTGAGGTAGCCTCCCTTGCACCTGGCCTTGGGTGAGGTTCTGCAGGAAGGATTACAGCTGTGGTTTTCTTTGATCTTCTGTCAATGAAGTCCTTTAATTACTATAACAGTCTCTAACAACTGTAGTATTGTTTTAATGTTTGGTGGTTAAAAGTGTAACAAATCCTATATCTGTTGTGTAAGGGCCTTGAATAAATTCATTGACATATGGTCTCTCAATAAAAGTAGCATGATTTTTCTGACAATCTTTCCAATGTAAGTGGAGTCATGGATGTTAAACAGTATCAAAATTTAAGCCATTTTTATGTAGAAGCCTAAATATGGATATATATATATGATATTACATTGGTATGAAAAATTTGCCTTAATGGCCAATATATACCTATTACCCTTCAGATCTAAGAAATGTTCCTCACTACTAACTATACGTGCATAAGGTTTATGAGAAGCACCCAGGTATAGGAAGACTGAAATGAAGCTAACAGGAGAATCCTACATTAGATTACAAATTTGGGACAAAGTCAATTAAGTCTTTGCATGCATGAGAGGAAACACTTATTGAAGTGATAACTTTTAGTTCCTTGACTTGAATAAAATGGTGATTAGAAACCTTTGGGTTCAGCTTTCTTTGCTGGCTGAAATTTTAAACAAAACTTTAGAAAAAAAAAAGTTATGGGAAAGTAATTTGACCTGTCTCTGTCTCCCTCCCACACATCTTAGGTTAATTTTAAATCAAAAGTGACTGTGGTTTAACTAATGAGAATCTAGTGAAATTATTATGACTGAATACTTCAAATGATACTTAGAAAAGCAAGTAGAAGTAGAAAAGCAATTAGAAGTCATTGAATGAATGCATGCTATTCAATAGCTGACCTGGCTGGGCAATTTGTAGTCTGAGATTAGAAAAGGGCACTAAAGAGTAAGACCTATCTGCCTGTCACACTGCTCTCATTAGTAGTGATCAATATCTCTTTTCCCAAATTGTGACTATGAAAGAGTAAAAAAACATCCACACAACAGTCATTCAGAGAAATGATGCATAGTTTTTGGAAGTATTTAAAGAGATATTTAAAAATAATCCTTCCCTTCCTGAGTCAATTCAGCACAAGAATTCACTAATAATTCAGCAAGACTGATTCTGACTAATAAAATGTACATAAGGATAGACTTGTAACTGGTTACCAGGGAAGAATTATGAAAAAAGAACCCCTAGCCCCCCCAAAAAACCCCACCAAAGTATGAGGAACCTGGGCCCAGATTTCACCTCCCTCTTGAAGAACTAGTTTCATTAAGAGCAGGCTATATTCTGCTGACATACATGATGTTTGGTGTGAAAAGCCATTACAGAGATATTAAGATCTCACAATTTTTTGACTAGCGGAAATGTTCCCAATACTGTTACGGTAGTCTGAGAACTTTATCATAGTATGGGAAGTGTCATTGTAAAGTAAGATAAAATAAGTGTGGTACTTTTATACAGATAGATTTCTAGAGGAGACAGTCTCATATTTGTTCTTCCTGCAGGAAAAAATCCTCATGTTTTGCCCCTATTATTCAACATCTAACTTGCTATTGTTAAATCTAGCTGAATTTGCAAAAGCATAGATCATCTAATGATGGGTTATTTTCCTCCAAAGTCAAAGGTAATCCAATGACAGGACATAGTGTTGCAGCAGAAGTTTAAAAGGTTGTCAAGTTTTGAGAGGATCGTGGTTACCATTCAGAGCACCAAACCTACCTACTAGCCACATGAAATGGGAAAGATTCAAAACAAAGCAGAAATCAAACGGTACAAAAGCAATCTTTATTCTTCTCTCAGCAGTACCTAAAACGAGCTCCATTCTTCTTCCCAGCACAGACCAAGCTCAGGAAGAAAAAGTGAAACATTTTATTCACTAGTGAGGCCAGACTTGTTTAGTTCTTGCCAAGCCTTCACCAAGAAAGGAATTGCCAAAACCATTAGGGTTACAATGGTAAGAGATACAATGTTCTTATTGCTTGAATGCTTTGTTCTTACTAAGGAGGTAGGAATGGGCATTATAAAATAAATAATCCAAATAAGAATAAAAAAAATCAAAACAAGCATTGCACAGTATGTGACAAGAGTGAGACTACAAGAGGAAGGCAAAGCAGTAATGGCATGCAAGCGGAACTGCATTGGCAAGAATCTGACCCCAGAACTGATGCTGACATGCATGCCCAAAAAGGTGGTGGTGGTACACACCACTTGTTCTCTGACATTTTTTTCCATTCCTCTGCTGAAGTAAATTGATTGTTCACGATTATGGAAGCAGGAGACATGAACCAAAACTCTTCATCCCATTGGTTAGGGCAAATGCTGGGAATGTTACATTATTTTACTTTTAGATAGTCCTATGAGCAAAGCCTCAGTACCCTAAATCTGGTTATACTACGACAGCTGACCACACCATGGGTGAATGATTTAACTGCAGGCTGGAAATAATGTGGGGTACCCCTTAATTTTGCTGCTTTTCTTGATAAAACTTGTGTGCATTGAAAAAACAATGCCACTGCAGGCATGCTAGTGGTTCAACATCATGTATTTCCTCCTGCACTATATGCAGATTTTCTGTGTAAGGTATTGCAGTGATTATGGACAGTAAAACAATAATCTGGCTTTTAAAACAAATGCATTGTAATGTCTACATGTGTGTGCGTATATGTGTATATATATGTCTATATGAACATACGTGTGTATATATATGTATGTGCCTATATAGGGTTTTTTTTAACAATGTTTTAGAATGTTGTGTGTAGAAAAGCCACCTATGTAAAAATAGGACCTTCACTCTTTCTATTACTGGGAGTTGAATATTCAACTAGATAGCTCCCCCTCCCCCTCACCTCCCGATTGCCTCTCCAGTGCACTGAGAGAGATTTTGACAACAAGAAGACCAATTTCAGTCTTAACTGATTCACATAATTTCTGGATTTGGTCCGCAGTGTATAAAAATAGAAAATACAATAGGATTGAATTGCTGCAGTTCCCTGTTTATTAGCCATTATTTCTCATTGTATTGTTTGTTTCATCTGTTTGTTTTGCTTTTTGCTTCCTGACAAGGCCATTGAAGACTGCCTACAGAGAAACCACTTACTCAAATTGCTCCTTGTGGAGGGAAGGCAGAGTTTTAGAAATGAAGCTTGGAGAGCTAAGTGGCAGATTCTGCCTTCTTTTCTATGTGGAGAACCTTAATTGGCTTTGTTGCCAGTTCTGTAAACAGCTGGGGATGAATTCAGTACCCCTGTGCAAATTTCAGGTTCTGAACAAATAGAAGATGATGGTTTTAACTCAGGATTTTTGGATTATTGATGTTATTTGGGCACAAAACTGGCTTATCCTAATACTCAATACAAATTATATCCCTTGTTCTGTTATAAATAGAAGATTTGAGTGAGCAGTGGGAAACGCAGGGAGGTGGCAGAGGAAGCAGCTGTGGTGGCTGAGAAAGGACCAACGTGAGCTGCAGGAGAATGCTAGTAATGCCATCCCCACCTTGGTGCCAAAGTGCTTGACCAAGCACAGAGGCTAAAGCTAGACTCTTGCAAAATGACAGGCAAACAAGCTTACTCTCATCCTGTTGAAAGACCATTATTTGCTCCTACTGATGCACTGTAAAAGCCTGAAACTTTAGATTTCTAAGGTGTCTTGAGTGTCTAAACAAGTTAGGAAAGTTTTCCTGAGCTGCTCTCCTGAGTACACAAATAGCATTTTAGGTTTCCAAGTGCTTGGTTAAGTGCCTGCCTTTGAGCTGTGCTGAAATTAGACCAAGAGGTTACAGAAAGCCTTGCTTTACAGTTGCTCACTTGTCAGCAACTTAAAGACAAAAATGTTCACCGATAATTGAAAGAGGATTACGGCAAACTGCCATGTTTTTCTACGTGCCGGGAAAAGGCTCTGTGTGTGGTCTTTTAATTATTCTTGTTATGAAATCAAGTAGCAATCAGTGGAAGCATGCTTCCTGTTTCTCAGTACTGTCAAATCCAGCTTCAGAACCTTGACATCCTTATTCCCTTTTTTTCCAGAAATAGCACTGGATTATCTCTGGATCCAAATTCCTGGCACTGAAACATCATGGGTGGAAATTTTATATCTGGATAAACAGGTAGATGACTCCTGAGAGTTGAGGCATATTTTGCCCAGAGAAATATTAGGTAAAAGAAATTCTTGTTTCCCTGTGTTAGAGGGCACCTTCTGCTAGGTTAGTATCCAACATTTTACCAGACAACAGTTACATAGCTAAGAACAGGTTTTCTACCTGTTTTTACAGGTACTTTACCTTTGACCACATTTTTATATATAGAACTTCTGGTTTAATTACAGGATATGAATAATTTTGCTCAGTGTCTCTGACAACCTGAATTCGACACATTAGCAGGTGTATATAAACTTATTCCTGTCATCTATGCCTTGCTTACATACTTACTGATGCTTCTAGCTGGTGTCAAAAGGGATATTGCCTCTGTGTGCTCCTCCTCTCCTTGTTATTAGGTATAGTTTGAATGAATCCTAAAAGAATTCAGGACATCTAGTTAACTATGTAGTAATAATTGTATGAAGGGGTTATTTTTTTAATAAGGTAATTCTACATTCATCAAACAGTTACATAAAAACTAAAATGTAGGCTTTATTATTTATGGCTCAAGAAAAGATTTTATAGATCTGGCTTTCTCCATCACCTTCTTTAAATGCCTTTTCCTGTCAACAATTATGTGTTAAATTGTTATTTTTCCTGAGGCAGTTGTTCATTAGGAGAAGGGCAATATGTTATGTGGTAACTCAAAGTTGAGAAGAGGAATGACTGCTTTTCTGTGATGGGGTTCTGTAGTAAGGGAACCTATGCACTGGTTGTCACTGATCAACAGAGGTCTTAACAATCAAAGACATAGGAATTTTTCTAGCTCTTCAGGATATTATTTGGATTTCTAGTCATTACTATACTGAATCATATGAGTGGTCTCTATAGTTTAGAATAGTCTCGAACAGTTGCCAGTGAGGACGAGGCAATCAGACAGGCAATAATAATAGAGTAATATTATCAGAGATGGGGATTCTCCTTAACCTCCACTAGAGACAGTTTGGTGCCCTGCAGCATATGAGTCGTTACGCCTGTAACAGATCACCCCCTGATGGAAATCGGTGGCTTTATGCCTTTTTGTTTCAGATGAAAATCTGGTATTTGGCAGAAGGAATATAGTGTCTTTGTCTTCAGTCCATTTTATCCTTCCTGAGATGTACTCATTGCTTTAAATAAACATCCAATACTTTCTCTGAATTCTAATAAGCAATTGGCTCCTACAATCTATCATGGCAATGAATATTAGAGGTTAATTATGTGCAATATGCAATCATGTTAGTGGCCAGACTTAAACATAATATGCTTTGATATCGCTGAATCCTTCCGTGTTGTTGTGTTCTATCAAAATGTACACAGAAGTTTCTAACCTAGCTTCTGCCTGTATCACAATACTTTTTATGTCCTGCTATCATAGCTCATCTTAATTGAGAGTATTCATATCATCTGTGTTTGTGATTAGCCAGCTGGGCTAATCTGTGTATATTCAACTATTGCTGGAAAACAGAGTACTCCTATTCCAGAGAGGTGTTTTTTCATTCTTAGCACAATACAGAAGTGTTCTTTGTTTCTGCTCATTGTACACTCAAAATCTTGTTTACAGGCACAGAAGAAGGACCCCCCTATACATAAAGTCAAGACTCTTTGTTAGTATAATTGAAAATTTAACAGTCTAATTCAAGAACCACTAGTAGAAAAAGAAAGAAAAAAATAAAGAGGCAGTTAAAATTGTTATACACACTCTTCCTAGTTCCTACCCCATCCCCTAGTGTTAGGCTCATGTCTCTGCTACTTCTCTGGCTGCTGAGCTTGATGGTTTCATGCTGGTGGCACTGGTGGGGTATTACATTGAACTGTCAGCATCTTGAGTCCTTTGCCATAAGGAGTATAACGTTCATGTTGGTGGTTTCTTCTTGCTTACTCTAGGATTGATTAGGAGTGATGTATTTTTACATTTGCTAACATGCTTTTATACCTCTACTCTGTCTTCATTGGTCTGCAGTTCTCCATTACACCTGAATTTACTATATATGGTGCTTTTCCATATGTTAGATACTATTTCTATGTTAATCCCTAAACCCAGTTCTGTCCATCTCCAGGTCTGCATTTCTTTAACAGGCCATGGGTAAGTTGTTTACAGTCAAGGGTTCTCCAGTGCCAGCCTGTGCTTGTGACCCTCTTCAGTGCATCCTGTCTTCACTGCTCAAGGACTCTGCTGTCGTACCAGGCCTGTCTGTCCCTAGACTGCATCATCATGTTAGAGTCGTAAATACCTCATTCTGCATAGGATAACTGCTTGTTACTGCTTTCTATATAAAAATATATAAAGTTGCACTATACAAGGGTAAACAAAAGTAAAACAAATTAGCCATAGACACATGGTCAATAAGAGAAATTGCTGTCACAGCTAAACTGAATAAAACAAAGCTGGAGGCAGTTCAAGAAAAGCTCAGACAGAGTGAGCCTGACAAGCCTCAGTCCTGAGGCCTTGTAATTCTGTATGAAGCTTATGGCCTGTTACTAGCATTGGCAATACTGTGTTACATGGTTACCTGGTTACATCATCTTTTATTTATTTCTCTTTTTGTTGCATCTTGCTTGAGACAGCAAAGGGAGAGCTGAACATTCATATAATGATATTATAAGGAATTGGGTCATTATTCTGGGCAGAGAGTTCTCAGTAATTCAGTAGCTGAGTAACAGCTCTTGTAAAGCCTACAGCTGACGCTCATCACTAGCATAGTCTGCCTCTGATTACTCTGCATGTTATTATTACTTTTCTTTCAGCTATACTACTATGGCCAGGACACCACTCTTTTTTTGATAGCACGCTATTTTCCCCCACTTTGTGAGTCCCAAATGTCCTTACTGGAACCAGTAAGAGTAGATGAAGCTAAAAAAAGTGCCAGAAATGGGTTCACAATGGTGGGAAAACCTGTGTTTTTCCAAGTGTTTCCTGGTGCAGCACAGATTGACACCAGCCTTCTGACTGCATTCAGACAGTAAACTGTGCATAAGAGCACAGTGACATCCATGTGATGTGCTTCTTCCTCTGATGAACGTGATATTCTTTTGGGGGTAAATGGACCAATCTTTCTGTTTGTAAATATTTCAGAAATCAGCTTGGTTCTAAGAAGCATGAGCATATTTTGATGTCAAATGTAGGTAAAGGATGAAAAAATTCAGTGATTATAACTGAGTCACTTTTAAACAGAATCCAAATGTGGTTAATTCCAGCCAGAGATGCATCAGCTGAGCTTTCCTGAGAATGGTGCTACCCAGGCAGCTGCATTCAGTTCTGAAGGGGGAACTGATTTTTGCTGTTGCTTTACCTCAGTCAACAGTGACTGCATCTATTTCACACTTGCTGAAAGGAATTATTTCCAACTTACTGTAGGCAAATCCTGACTACTTTAACCAAGTTGTGTTAAGTACTGATAAGAATATAGTCACAGCTGCCCAGAGCTGAGCTCTTGCCGCAGAGTGTGTCTGAGCTCTTCTCTTGCTATGTTAATGCCATTATTGGTGTCTGAGCCAGCTAGGGTAACGCTAACTTGTATGGATTATGACTGTGCTGTAGGTATTGCGCAGTACTGCAGAGGACAACAGGAAGGGATTTCAATCCCATTTGTTGTGATACAAAGATTATTGGCTTTAATTTGGGTTCTGTAAGTAAGAGATGTTTCTAAATGAGTAAAGACAGGAAAGAGTAAATTGAGGACTATTACCTGAATGAAGAAAAAACATATTCAGATCCAGAGAACACTTCCTACATAGCTAACACAGACTGAAATGAGGTGACATTTTGAGACCTGTGGTACATGAAGTTCCAGCTGCTTACCTTCTCCAACCGACGTGAACATTTTTCTCCTCAT
Source organism: Haliaeetus leucocephalus (assembly GCF_000737465.1). Taxonomy (NCBI): domain Eukaryota; kingdom Metazoa; phylum Chordata; class Aves; order Accipitriformes; family Accipitridae; genus Haliaeetus; species Haliaeetus leucocephalus. The sequence continues at coordinate 7,302,994 of NW_010973002.1, read as the reverse complement.
CAAGACCTGAAATACAATTGCTGTTTGTTTTTTCCCTAATGTGGCTTCACCTCTGAATGAACTAAATTTTATGAAAGGAAAAGTTCATATACTTTTTTGCCCAGTGGATAGGTCAAAGCATTATTTCAGTTCTAGTAAATCCATCTCTTATATTTTCTTTGTGTTTTGCATTGTTTTCTGGATGTCATGTTTGGCTTGATATTTATGTAGGAGATCTGAAAGTAGTATTTATTCCCTGCAGTTCTAGAGGGAAGAAAAGATCTCTTTAGATGCCTCCAGAGCTGGTACATAAATTTTTGAGTTGCCATACAGGGTTCCAAATTACTTGTATTAACTTAGGAAATGGGCCTGTCTGCTTTGGAGTATAGCTGGATGAAGACTATGCTTTAACAAGCAGCAATTGTAGAAAATGGAATCAAGATGTTGTGGCAATAAAGAATAGGATGGGGAGTAGTAAGGAATACATTATAATGCTGCTATAACAGTAAATCAACAATCTGATCTCAGCAACAATACTGTAATTCTTACTCTCTCTCAGAAAGGATATTGAAAGACTATGGAGAGGTCAGACAGAGGTGACAAGAAATGGTACAGGGAGAAACTAACCTGAAGACAGTTTTAAAACCTAACTATGCTTACTTTAGAAAAGCTGCAAATAATAGTGAACTCAAAAGTTGAATAGTAATTCAGATTGTCTCTTATCTCTTCTTATGACACAAAGCAAAAGGAACTGTTGCATTGAGAATGATGAGTCCTTGAATCGATGGATTTAGCAAAGTTCAAGGAGGAACTGAACAAGACCATTGGAATAAGTAGTACCAACAAAAAGATATTGCAAGGAATAAAAAAACTTTGTAAATCAGGATTTCATTCCTCTCCAGTAACTGAAGATTAGAACAAGTTTCTCTGGGAGGTGAAATTATCCCTACCCCCATTCCTCAGCATTGGAGCTGGTCTCAGGCCAGATCCAGGACTCCTTGATCCTCTGGTATGGGAGTTTAAGAAATTCTTATGGTGACAGTGTGCGCACACTTGTAATGTCTCAAAAGATCTTCTATTTAGTTAGAACTAGGAAATTTCAATATATATTCTAATAATTTCTTCTCTCATCCCATGACTCTTGCTGCATCTGCTATAACTTTTATGAGATAAAGCAATATATTTGAAGAAATTATGCTTATTTTCTCAGTTTGTGGTACTGCAGATTTTCAAAACGATTTCCAAGTCTGGATTTTTAAACAAGAATTTTTAAACTTCATTTTTTAAAACTTCAGTTGTATTATAATCATATGTTTTTTTGGTGATTTGCCTATAATATGTTCATATCTTTTCCTAAGTGGTTACATTTTTAGGATCCAACAACATGTAGGAGTAATTTAAATTATTATGCCTCTTGCCTCCTTAAATCTGGTAGTTCTGTACTACAGCTTGTTACTTAGATGCTGCTTCTGCTACTAATTAGAAACTGCAAATTAAAGCCTAATTATGCATTTCAGCTACGAAAACTGTGCAATACCAAAGTGTAGGTGGATTAAACTGTTTAATACTTGACACAGCCTGTGGAATAAAAAATAAAACAGTGAAAACATGTTTAAGGAATTGTGAAAATAAGGTTCAGATGGTGCAAGCTGGAAATCTTTGTTATGCTATTTAGGCAATTCTACCTTTTCCACAGCCTCCTTTTTAGACATACAGATTTCCACAGTTGGCTATGTCATCTAAGAGCCACATACCACCTTCTTTTTGCTACCAGTACCAGCCCTGTTAGTGTATATCACACTGAAGTTTTACCAGTGTAGTTTCATATTGGTTGAAAGGGATTTGAGTTAGTCTGTCCATGAGGTTGCACTCAGTGCAATCTTGGCATGTGTTGATTTAACCTGAAATAAAAATGACTTAAAAATATCTAAGTGTAAATTGAATTATAGAAGACAAACTTATCACGTCTCTTGTGGAGTTGAAATCACACCTTTAATTAACCTAGAGCAGGTTTGACTAGAGAGAAAACCTTTAACTTCCAATGTAGTGTGTACCATCATGCAATCTGTCACAGAGAGCTAATGTGTTGAACTCAGTGGCTCCAAGCAGAATTTGTAGAAATTCCAAAATCAGCTTATGAAAACATGACATATAGGCATTAAGATTTTTTTGAGGCTCCATGACTAAACTGTATTTTAGTCAAATGTTTATACACAGATGATTTCCCAGGTAATAGGGAATAACCAGGAAAAAAATGGTTCCTGATACAGAATCTTCATTCTGAATTTTTTTGATTATTCATTTTCCTTTTCCAAGTTAGCTTATATTTGAAGAAACTGCTGAAGTTGTTTCCACCTTTCATTTTTCTAGCCTACTCTAAAGCACACAATCTGCAGGATTTAGAACTGTTAACTGTAGTTGAAGGCTACATAGCCTTTCCACAAATATGCAAAATTTTGAATGGTTTTACTTGCTTCATGAATTTTTTTGTTAGTGGATCCCATGGAGTAGCAAATTTTAGCTACTCTAAAATGTGGAAAACAAATTTTAAATTTATATTGCTTGTTCTGCATGCCAGCAATATGATTCCAAGTTTCCCAGCTTTGGCACATGAATTTATCATGTTATCACTGAATCCAACACAGACTGCTCTAATTACAAATATGACATTCTCCAGTTAACTCCTTATAAAATGCTTTCCAACTCATAAATAATCCTACAAAAACAAGAAAGAAATTATTACCTCTTTGTGAATTAAAGGGAAAAGTTAAAACTTAAAAATTTTGACCATTCCTGGGTTGAACTCTGCATGTACATCCAAACCAATGTATGAACTGATGGTTAGGAGACTTTTCTAAATGAGAAGCATAGACCCAAGCTCTTCAAAGTGAGAAGGAAATTCGTGCAAGTCTCATTTTTAGGTTGGATTCTCTACCTACTTGGAAATCGCATAAAATTATACAATATTGTATTGTATAACCTATACAATTTTCTTTGGCACATTTTAAGTAGCTCCATGCTGAATGTATGGACTGTACATGATTCTCCACTTTTGTATCCACCTGAAAGCCTCTCTATAGTCATTAGATAGAGAGCAGAAGACCCCAGTTTTGACTTTCAGGCCAGGAACCAGTCAGCAACTGTATTGCCCAACTTTTATGCTATTAGAATGAATCTAGAAAGAGTTGGTCTCTCTCTAGGAGATCACAGATAATTCTTAGTTGATTTGTTTAAATGTCCTATGCTTTTATTTGCTTAAAGCATATGCAAGAAGCAATACACGGTTTTCAAGACAGACAGCCACTTGAGTTGAATGAAATTCAACTAAAAGGTGCATATAACTAGTATAACCAATGACAAGCAGTCACCAAATCTAAAAAAATTATTTTGTTGCCCTGAGAAACAATATCTGTTATCATCACTCTGTCTCTGTGACATGGAACACCAACAACACTTGCACTGTGAGGGATATTTATCAAGTCATTGCCAAATTTCAGCATCCCTGTTGATAGATGGGGACTTTGCAATTATGGCAGGAAATGCCAGGTAAAGCAAAACAATCTAATCATGCCGTAAAACATGTAGTTCTTTCCCATGCAGTTTCTAAGCATGTCTTTTCCAGTGCACAGTTAAAAAGAAATGCTGTTTTCACTTTGTACCTTTTTTTGTTTCTAATAACACCCTTGAAAGCTGTGCATATTGAAAAGATGCATAGACTCAGCAGCCAGATAGAAAGCAAATAAAAAGGATATATGTAGACACCATGCAGTAGAAAGGAAAACAGTAGCTTCTGATCTGTTTGCTACTACAGTAATTGACAAAATATGTGGCTATTCTTCAGGCTTTCTATTAGTTAATTATGCAGTGAAATTATTATTTTAATGGGAAAAATTCCATTAAGAAGTACAAATTCTCTTTTGTTCCTACTGCTGGTAAAACAACCTTTCCATGCCTTCACAGCTGACTTGCTCAATCTGAACAATGTTTTTTTCTCCCTTAGTTTGAATGTGATCCAAAGAAATGTCTGTGCCTAGTGCTAATTAACTAACTTTCCATCGATAGGGACTTTACATTTGAACTAAATAATATTTGATGGTTTGATAGCCTCTTGCCTTCTGCTTTGATAACATCTAGTGAATATTTTAATTGGTATTTATTTTTATTCTCAGACCACTACTAAAAGTAACAAAGACAGAGCTAACTTTGATTTAGCACCAAATCTCTTACTCTCTGCTCCCCTTCCTTCTCACACTAAAACAGTGCTTCTACTTCATGTGTGGAGAGACAAAAATTGGTGCTAACTCTGAACATTAAGTAAAACAGTGTATCTTAACTATAGAGAGACTATTTTTATGCCAGTGTTGGCTTTTCCTAAATTGCTTTTCAAATATGTAATCCTGAATTGCGCTTTGAATGACCTTTCTATTTCTGTTTCTCAATTAAGAGAGTAAAGTCTTGTCTTTCTGTAATAGTAACTGAGGTTGGTGGAGTTCCAAATTCATCTTTGATGAGTTCTTTTAGTAAAAGTTTCTGTCCTTTTCTTCTGAGCTTATTAGTTCCAGTGAGACTGTATGTCTGGCTCTTCTGTCACTTTGTCTTTTTTCTGAATTCATTACTCTATCTGTGCCAGTCACAGAAAATGCCATTTGAATCTTTCCTCCTGCTGTTATCAAAAAAGTGTCCTGACACCACTTGAAAACATAGTATTATTAGGCCTTTCAGGCAACAAGTGAGTTTGGGGGTAACCACAGTTTGAGGCTTACCTTTCCCTTTCTGATCTTCAGTCAGTCCCATCTCCATAGGCTCAGTCCTTCGCTCATGTTTGTGCTAGAAGCACTGAACGAATGCTCCTGTTGTTCACCACCCTGCCAAAGGGCACAGAATTGCCTTGCCCAACACAAACCCCTCTGCATGGGCACCCACATATCACTGCAGTTCCCCTATACCTGGCACTTCTGACCAGAGGCTGAACAGACTGATGTGCACAGGGACACAAAGCATCACAGATATACAACAGCTTTGATGCTTAGTAAGGCTGGTATCTTTCAGTACTGTGCACACCTGGAAACACATTTTCTCTCTTTGACCTCATGTGTCTCCTGTTCAGTGTAAAATCCAGACATGTATTCCTGTCACCAATTTGTGAATGCCCAGACATCAGCTTAGAGAAATCTTATCAGTATTTCAGAGTCTGTTCCTCCCTTCTCTAGTTACTGTGGGCAATATCAGCCATCTGCCACTTAGACCTGGAACCTGGAGATCACATTTGGCTCAGACCATTACTAGCTTGTATCTTAAATCTTCTTGATCCAATTTGTATAATCTCTCTAGGATATGATTTATTTCTTCCTGAAGTGAAATATTTCTTCATTTCTGTTCTGTTGTACCCTCTTGAGATCCACCTATTATGTGTTCTACTGTCTGAGACCTCTGAGACACCCAGTTCATCTAATATCTTCAGAGCACACATAGTAACAAACTGTATCATCCCCTTTAGGAAGAGCACCAATCATTTGTTTCTGAACTATAGCGAAAGAAAAATGCTTCCTTTTGTACTCCAACCGGATGGTCAGAAAAGCTCACTAGTTCTGAATTCAGACATACACTCAAGTTCCCCACTATCCTGAAGAGGTTCACAGCTTGAACTCTCACGTTTCAGGAGCACCTTACTCATAAGGGTGTTGGCTAAGCTGATGATCTCTACTCCCTCACAGCAGAAATACAACAGTACAGAATAGAAAGTCAGCCCCATGGGCTGCAGAAAGATGACAAAATGGAGCTACATCAGTGAATTCAACGAAGAAGTATTGTTAGTTTATTGATATTAAACTGCAGAAGTAATTTCTGGAACAGGGTCCAAAAGGAGAGTCCTAGGACTCTCCCACCTTATGAAGTACACTAACAACGAAGCTATGGAGTCATGATCCTTTGTGTGAGAGTGAAAGTGGGAACTGAATATAGCAGCAATACAGAAGCATCACCGAGGCATGCTGGTGTGTCAGCAGGAGGCCAAAGCTCAGCTGGAGTTGGTAACAAGAAAGGCTTCTATAGGTACATTGGCAACAACAGTGAGATTGAAGAAAATATGGGTTGGAGCTGTGTTACCAGGCTGAAGACTTTATGATGAAAAGTATGGAAAAAACTGAGGTACTCTGCACCTTCTTTGCTTCAGTCTTTAGTGTCAAGGTCTGCTGTTTCAGGTTAGAGGTGCTACACGTGGTAGAGGAGGATCAAATTATGGACTACTTAAGTAAGCTGGACATACACAGGTCTGGGACCAGGTTGGCATCCTGCAAGTGTGCTGAGAGAGCTAGCGAAAATTGCAAGGCCACACTTCCCATTGCCTTTGAAAGCTTGTGACAATTGTGGGAGGTCCCTGTTGGCTGAGGAAAGGAAATGTTTTTATGCCCATCTAAAAGGCAAGAAAGGGGATCTGGAGGCCCGCAGCCTGATCAGCATCACTTCTGTACCTAGAAAAATTATGGAACAAATGCTTCTAGAAGTCTTTTCCATGGTGAGAGAAGGACGAGGAGGAGGAACAGTTGGCACAAATTTATCAAATGCAGATTGTACCCAACCAGCTTCAGTTCCTTCTATGATTAAATGACTAACTCAGTGGATAAGGAGAGTGCAGTAGATATCATTTAACTTGACTTTAGCAAGACTTTTGTCATAGTTTCCTGTGGTAACCTCTTAGCCAAATTGAGAGATATGGACTGGATTGGTAAAGTATTAGGTGGGTGGAGAACCGGCTAGGCCAACAAGCATAGTGATCAAAGTCCATTCCAAGCAGTTTCAAGTGGCAAATCTGAGTGGTTGATAATGGGGCCAATTGTGATGAAGATAGGCTGAGGGAAATGCATTTTTTCAGCCTGGTAAAGGGAAGATCTAACTGCAGTCTTCCAGTACCTAATGGGGAACTATAGACAAGATAAAGCTAGACTCTTCTCAGAGGTGCATAATGAATGGACAAGAAACAACACTACAAAAGTGGACTTAAAGAAAGAAAAGTGTGCTCACTGTGGATGACCAAGCAGTGTAACAGGCAGTGGAATCTCCAACCTTGGACATTTTCAAAACTTGTTTGGACAAAGCCCTGAGCAGCTGTGAAGTTTGATCAGGTTGCTCTGAAATTAGATCACGTTAATTTGAACAGGTTAATTTGCACTAGACTACCTCCAGAGGTTCTTTACAGCTTAACATTTTGTATGATTCTAGGCTTTTTCTGCATGTAGAGTCCTGCATTCTTTTCTGCACAGCATCAATGTTTCAGTGGATGGGATGCAAGGTGGTTTCATTCATCCTCCTGTGGAATGGAAGAGATGGGTTTCTAACCTTTCAGTCTTCTCAAAACATGGGGCTTTCAAGAAGGAGGGTTTTAGCTCTTATCTCCCATAGAAAAGCTATGTACAAAGAAAAGCATGAGCCTTTATTTAAAGGGATCTTTTGAATAGATCCCTTTATTTCAGAAGAGACTTCTAAGCTGTGGATCCCATGCAGATAGGGGTGCTCATGTTCCTGTGTTTCATGTTTCCTACATGGTAGTTTTTGGCAGCTTGCTTTCTGCTTAGCCAGAACAGTTCTCTGGGTTTCTACTGTGAGGTAATGGCCCTCTTTGGCAGTGGATTCAGCCCAAAGCTCAGCCATCAGGCTCTGCATTATGGAAGAAATAATAATGGCTCTAGGTTCAAGCCATTATGCAGCATGACACTGGTAGTAAGAAGGTCAAAAGTGCACAGCAGAACATTCCTCTGAATTTTCTCTTGCAGGTAGGCTGTGTCTTTGCTGTCTCTTTTGCTGGCATGGTTTATGACTAGTTTCGTATTTTAAAATTCATGAACCAGAGTGCTACTCATATGCAAACCTTCTGCAAATGATTTCTGATGTAATTAAAGTATACTTTTTGTTAGTTTTGGTTGATTTAGATCCAAATGAAGACTGATCATATTCTTCCTGCATCAGTGAGTGGATTAGCTGTTTGATCTACTAATTAAAGGACAGTGGTTTCTGAAGACACTTTGTTAAGACTGCATTTGATAAATTATTTATTTGACTTGTGTCTGTTGCAAGCTGTCTTAGTTTGTGGTTTAGGCTTTAGTATTACAAGCAAAATATTTCTGTTACCTACCTCAACCATGAATACGTTCTATAAGTGTGAAATGAACTTTTCCCCTTCAATTTGCTGATGTGAGAGGGTAGGATAGGAAATTCTCACAGCTGGCAGACAAAGAATTACTGTAGTTGCAAAGTGGTTGGAAACACAAATGTTGATTATTTTAATGAAAGAATTTAATTAGTGTTCCTAAAGAACAGGATATTACTGACAACACTGATTGGCAAAATGAGCAAAGTAATACAGCGCTTACCATTGCAATAGCTCTCTCTTAATGATGCCATTATTAGAATTTGGCTGGCATCCTGAAATGTGTACAATAGCTTGGCAATAGAATAACGATTTGAAAATTGCAGATGTAAGGCAATGATGTGAAAGCCAAAGGTTTACTGAAAAGAAGTCCAGATCAAGCATTTCTAGTGCCTCTCAAATTCATGGATCTGCAATGGACCGACTCTTCCTCATTGCTGTAACATACAGGATAATTTAAAAAAAAAAAAAAATCACAGAGTTTTCTTAGTCTCACTTTCCCACAGGCAAGCTTTCATTCCTTTCTAGCTTTATCCCCTCCTATATTAGAAGAGTTCTTCTACCTTATGCTATCCCTATGATCAAGATTTAACAGGTTCTCTGAGAAGTTTCACTATTAGATCCTGCACTGATACTCCATTAAGTGAAAGAAACAAGGAGCAGGGACTTTCCCAGGCTCCTGTTACAGGTCACCTTATGGATATTCAGTTTTGAAATGTGTTGGATTCACTGACCTAGTGCAGTTCCTGTGTTACTCTAAATTGCAATGCTTACGCAATATCCCTAGTAAAGCCACATCAGGGAAGACTCCTTTCTTGCCCTAATACACTCCATTCTTCTCTGACACACCTGACAGACAGACTAGTAGTGGAGAGACATAGGTGATAGAGCCCTAAAACCTGGCACTATTTGTAACTCTGACTAGTAATCTTTAGTTGCTTCCTATGGTCAGATTGCACCCTTTCTGTAGCATTTAAGCAGTTTAAAATTGCAGTAGAATCTAGTTTAGATAATGTGAACTAAATACTGCCAACTTAAAGAAAGTGTCGATCAGGAACTTATAGAGTAAATGTTTTCACACTGAAAAAATAATGCCAACTTGTTAGTTGCATGAGTTGGTTGGTTTCTTGCCCAGAAGGGTTGATTTTTTAAGAAGAAATTTGGAAATTATAAACCCAACTTAATTTATCATAGTATGTTAAAGAATAGGTCAAAATCAAAATGAAACTTTAAAAAAGAATTCTGATTGAACCAAGCCTTTTTTTTTGTTAATTGATTTATAGAGCTTTTAAACTCTGAATTTGGATAGACAAATGGAATCCTAAGCACTTTTATTTTCAATTCTTTTTAAATACTTATGGAGAGGATACAGAGGATTGAATTAAAAAGAAGAGAGATATTTAGATGAATGGCATGGAATGAGAGAATGAAGAAGGGATATTTAATCTGTAGTTGGAGATTACAAATGATCTCCTCTCCTCATACTCCCTTTCTTTCTCCTCCACAGTAGAGATGTGGTTTGGTATGTTGGTATTTGAAACAACTGCCTTTAACAGAACAATTTATAGGAGAGATTGAATTTGGGATACTGTTTTAAGAAAAAAATACTTGAAATGGAATTACATTTGATATTCATATGCAGCTAATATTAGTCCTGGTAACTAGGAAAGGAGAAATGTTTTGAAAAACTTCCTATGGTATGAGTATCCCAAAATACTTTGGATTGCACTTTACATTGAATAGATCCCAGTGATTCTTCAAATCTAATTTCCATCTAATAATAAATTGCAGTGAATTCCGCCCCAACCCCTCATCGCTGAAAGTACAGTAATAGCAGATAACAAAACTCTTTGGCTCTATGTGCAGCTACTTCAGACTCTAAATTCCTTCACATGTTTTCAGTTGCTGAGATTATCCGGTCTCAGATTACATTCTGACTTTGAGCCTGCAGCCTCTGTTTTAGAAACAGGGCAGAGTTGTTCCCTTCATTCATTTTCCTGCATGTAGCATTTCCCTGTTTGTGGCAGGTCAGCCAGGCCATGCCTTTGCTCGCCCCCCCCCTCCCCAGTCTGAAATGAGTCACCTTCCAGGTGATTCTGACTAACCCTCTCCTAATGTTATCATGTACCTGTAGGTAGTTCCTGGTAAATCACTGAAATATTATAAGCTGGCTTTCTGACTATTTATAAACTATTTGTGTAACAATTAACCATCTGTTAGTTAGCACTGCACAGTCACAACAAAATTTGTCTAATAAGTCATTTCCCAAACTTTATGTAAATAAACTCATTTTTGCTCTCAAAACCAAGTACACAGTTCTTGCTGAGATGGAGATATATGTAAGGCGAAATTTGGGCCAAAGTCTGTTTAACCTCTGAACATATCTAAAATAATGACTAGAAGTCTTCATGACTTTATTTCTTTTTCCAGTGGAAGAACTCAGTAGGATTTGTACATTCCCTTAGATCTGAAAGCATCTCAATAAGTTATGTCCCAGGGGAAATGCAGAAGTCTGTAGGACTGTCAGCAGCCAGACTGCTTGCTACACTGTATTGACACTGGCTATGCTGGTATTTGTATCTCCTCAGGTGGGGCTTACTGAGATTTCTCTTTGTCTGGTAGCTGATTGAGAGATCTAACCAATACTACTACTCTCACCTATCAAGTGAATGTAATCTTGGAAACTATTATGATAAGAAACAGTTTCAGAAAACTTCAAAGGCTTGTTTAGCTGTTTGGTGGCAGTACAGTGCTTTGCCATGAACAAGGCCAGACAGCTTTAGGAGGACAAGCCTTAAGGGTTTTACTAAGACACAGCTGAGATACTATATACATTATAGTAGCAACATCTGGAAATGCAAAAAGAAAATGGAAACATGTCTTGACCCTAATAAAGTAAATAAAGTCTGAGGTCATGTTTTGGATTTTTTTTTTTCCTTAAGAAAAAGGTAGGGCCTTGAATCACGACTTACCTGTTGTTTTAATTTTGTAACTAGCAAAATACCTTGAGTGATCAGTATAATTAATAGTTAAATGCTTGCTTATAACAAAAGCCCTTGCTGCATCAAGGCTGATTTTTTTATGACTTCAATTATTGCTGCTTGTACCCTGAACTGCAACTATCTTTTCAGTATTGTTATCTAGGAAAGCCTTGGTAGTATCTGCATACTTCACAGATGTGTAAAAACTGTGCAGCTGTGCTACTGAGGACAATCATTGTGAGTCCTCTAAGCTTTAATGGTCATTTCAAAAACCTTTGTTGCCTCCTCAAGGCAAATTTTCTTAATCATTTATAGCATTACAGTAGCCAACAGGCCAACAACTCAGTGCTGCCATTATGAGCATCTCTTCCTGCCATCTATAAATTCTGATCAGATCTTCAGGTGATTCATTCTTAACTCTCCTTCTCTGGATTCCAAGGTCCAAATCAATTTCTAAATGGTTCTTCACTGAAGAGATATGTACTGCAGCTCTTATTATTTGTGTGAATGATTGTTGTAAGGTATAGTGAGAAATTTTTCCAAATGAATAAAGCTATTTATCTTATAACTGTACCAAGGTGGTTTATGTGAAGGATAAGCGATTGTTCTTAAGATGTGGCAAAGCTTAAAATAATACATCTTTATGATACTTTCTTTGCTCAGAGTCATATCTCAATGACAGAATGGGGAAAAGAAAATGATATGACTATCATTTGGTGTATTGAAGAACTACTGATTTAAAGCAGAGTCTCTGAAAAAATCTTGTTATACAGCCAGTTTATGGTTTAGAGTTTTATTCAATAGGATTTTAAAAATTGAATGAATGTGCAGTAGTACATTTACTTGAAGGAATGTGATTATAACAGACCATACTTTAAAAGGAGGTAATAAGCTTAGAACAGCTTTTGTCTTCTAGAAGTTCTACATCCTGGGATGTACCTGGAGACAGACATACCATTTTTAATAGTGATGATGCTAGATGATGTTGACTTAAGAGTGCAACCACAGCAGCAGCAATAGCTGTTACGATTTATAAATGTTATTTTCTCTTTTGGATTGCAAACTAAGAAAACCAGAAAACAAAGCTATTTCTGTGAGCTGTCATTCCACACCTGAGGCTCAGTTGTCCCAAGGCTTCCCATGGAGTTTCCAACCCCTGCTTGGCTGGAAATGATTTATGTGTGAGGCGAATTGATCCCATCAATAGAGAAAAGGGCAAAGAGTTTAATCATAATTTAATGCATACAGCTTTCCAGTTATTTTCTCCTTGGTTCAAATCTTCCACTGCTATCAGCCAGCTGATATCTCGTACGAAACATACATCACTACATACATCACTATCTTTCTTCTTCCTCATGGGACTCCCTTTATGATCAGCCTGTGGAGCTGCACATCTGCAAGTTTGTAACCTCACCTTTCATTTAATTTCATGCAGATGTTCAGCTAGAAACCAGATTGTCTCATCATTTAATACAGTGAATCTTTGAATTTCCTAACTGTTTGTAAGCACTATGGCAGTCGAGTATCTCTGAAGGAAATAAGATTGACTTGGGTAATTCTGCTTGGCCATATATATGTACGAGCTTCGGTACATGGTGGAAGATTAGGAAGCATCTTGTGAGTGAGGTAGGAGGGGAGGAGAGGGAGGAAAGAGATACTAGCTCAAGCAAAGCTTTCCAGGGACTTGGTGTCAGGGTGCAGTGAGGGTCAGTGGTTTGCTGTGGACCAGGGACCATGGGGACTGTCAGGGGTGGCAGGGCAGGGCCTTTCAGCCAGGGCGCATGCCCCCAGCTGGATGGGGGCGGCTGGGGGCAGCTGGGAGCAGCCCCAGCCCCGGCCATCTGGCATCTCCCTAGGGACAGGAAAGGGCCAAGGCTGGGCCGGGTCATTTTCCCATAGGTGCGGTGAGGGGAACCGGGGTCAGACACAGGCTCAGGGTGGGCGGGCAGGGCCCCAGGACAAGGCTGCGCTGAGGCCAGGCTGGGCTGCCTGCCTGCAAGTTGGGGCTGGGGCTGGGCTCAGCGGGGCTTACAGCAGGCCCAGGCCTAGCTGCGACATGGTGCCTAAGCCAGGGTCCTGGTGGGACCTCAGCTCCCATGGGCCAGGAAGCGCCTATCAAAGCTCATGAGGCCAAAGGTTGCACATCACTTGTTAAGTTTGTACTTTTAAGAATGCAGAATGTTTTGTACAATTTTCAGAGTAATTGAGTCAGGGTGTATCACTCATGGTTCTATCTCCTGAGGAGAGACAACATGGTGTCACAGAGGTCTGACTCTGGAGGCAGTAAAGCTACTAACTGACACTTAATCAGAAGTTATCAGATTTAAATAACGGATCAGAACCTTTTTGTTTGTAAGGAGAATGATATATCTAACTTTTATTATTATGGAACAAATTCTTCTAACTATTACTGTATAAAGTTTGGGCATTATCTAATATAGCGCAGACTTCACTAAGACAGTAATTGATCAGACATACCCCTTGTTTGTTGTTAATGGTAAATCTTATTCGGTAATATCAACAACTTGATTTTTCTTTCACCTTAATGTACATAATAAATATAGAATTACCTTTTAAGAATGTCTTCAAAATTTTATTTTCTCTAGTAAGAGTATCTGAGAATGATTTCAGATGTGAAGACTTGAACCTAGGTTAAAATTTGATTTTTTTTTTTAATATTTCAACTTTGCCTGTCACAATCCAATATACATTTTATAAATCAGCTTAATGACTCTGAGATTATGCTGTATAATCTTTGCTATGGAAATTAATTTGTAGAACTAGGAGAAGATTGAACAGGAAAATTTTTTTTACTGAGAGGGTTGTCAAACATTGGAATGGGCTGCCCAGGGAAGTGGTTGAGTCACCATCCCTGGAGGTATTCAAAAAGCGTGTAGATGGGGTACTCCATAACATGGTTTGGTGGGCATGGATGATGGCTGGACTTGATGATCTTGAAGGTCTTTTCCAACCTAAATGATTCTATGATTCTATGATCCTATTCTGTCAGGACCTAATTAATATCTTTATTTACATCAGGAGTGGGCAGCTTTTTCTTCCTGAGGGAAAATTATGTAATTTCAAAAAGGTCAAGGGGCCACAAATCAATATTCAAACTGTTTTTCCAGGCTCAATTAGGTTGAGTAAGTTTTTGGTCATTTTCTCCCGCAGGCTGCCTTAGTTCAGGTAGAAGTGCAAAGTGTCTGTCACTGTGAAGAGTAGCCCCCTCACAGGACCAGAGTCCTTAGGGGACCAGTGGAAGCTGTTGAGGTCCTGCAGATGTGAAAAGAGCAGCAGCTCTTCCTAATTCTGCAGCTTCAGCAAACTCCCCGTTTAATGAAACATCTGATAGAAAGCTTTAAACAAGGATAGTTGCATATACTTATTGACTCTATTAGGACTCACAGCTCTAAAATGACCTAGCTGGAAACATCAGCTCTTACCTTAGTGGTTACCATGTACTGAGGTGCACACACGCAAATCAATTCTTCTTACTTATACTGTGAAACTGAGGTCGGAGCTCTGGCATTGAAAGTGCAGAATTGGCTTGCACTTTTGTTGTAAGTCTAGTGCATCCTACATTTGTTAGCCTTGCTGTATGTGTGCGTTGGACACACCTGGCAGGGTGTGGGACTACGGCCATGGAGGACACAGGCCAGGACAGGGAGACTCTTGAGGGACTGCGGCCCATGGGCAGTGTACAGCAGGTGAGGGACTGCAATCCACGCGAGACCCACACTGGGGCATAGGAAACCCAGTTAGAAGCATGAAAGAGCAGTGGAGAGAAACTGCTAAACTGCTAGGCACATAACCTCCTGTGCTGCCCATTGCCCCTCCAAAGGGAGAAGGGTGAACTAACTGTAACCTGCAGTGAAAACAAGTTGAAATAAGGAATAGGGAAGTACAGATATTTGGCTTAAGATGAGCCTGGAGAAGAGGGAGGAAAGGTATTTACTTAAGCTTCTGTTTGATTTTTTATGTTCTTTTGGGTAAGAGTTAGAGACTGAGGCAACAAAGGGAACCTTGTGGTTGGTGTCTGCTACAGGCCACCCAGTCAAGGGGAGCCTATTGATGAACCCTTCTAACTCCAGCTACAGGAGGCATTGTGCTCACAGGCTCTCGTCCTGCCGGGGGACTTCAACCACCCCAACATCTGCTAGAAACTCCTGGAGTCCATTGAGGATAACTTCTCAAGCCAGGTAGTAGACAGCCCTACCAAAGGGGATGCAATACTGGACGTGATGGTCACCAATGCAAGTGAGCTAATTGGTGGCATCAAGATTGGAGGCAGCCTGGGCTGTAGTGACCACACACTGGTGGAGTTCCCAGTCCTGAGGACTATGGGTCAGGCGAAGAGTAGTCAGGACCCTGAATTTTAGGAAAGCAAACTTCCAGCTCTTCAAGGAATTAGTCAATAAGACCACCTGGGAAACTACCTTCAGGGACAAGGGAGTGGAACAGAGCTGGCGGATCTTTAAGCATGCTTTCCATAGAGTGCAAGAGCTCTTGGTGCCTAGGTGTAAGAAATCAGAAAAGGAAGGCAAAAGACCAGCAGGGCTGAGCTGAGACCAGTTGGTCAAACTCAAGGGCAAGAAGGAAATACACAGGCAGTGGAAGCAGGAACAGGTATCTTCGGAAGAGTATAGTAATGCTGCCTGGTTGTGTAGGGATGGTGATTAGGAAGGCTAAGGCATGGATGGAGATGAACTTGGCAAGGGATGCAAAGAATAATAAGAACTTCTACAGGTACATCAGCCAGAAAAAGGAAGGTCAGAGAGCATACTCCCCCTGACGAGCAAGTTTGGCAAACTGGTTACAACAGACGAGGAGAAGGCTGAGGTACTCAACAATATTCTTGCCTCAGTCTTTGCTGGCAACCTGTCTTCCCACACCTCTCGAGTGGATGGACCACGGGATGGATACTGGGGAAGAAAAGTCCCTCCCACTGTAAGAGAAGATCAGGTTTGTGACCACCTGAGGAAACTGGACATACCTAAGTCTATGGGACCTTACAAGATGTATCCCAGAGTCCTGAGGGAATTGGCTTATGTAGTTGCCAAGCCACTCTCCATGACATTTGAAAAGTCAAGACAGTCAGGTGAAGTCCCTGGTGACTGGAAAAAGGGAAACATTGCACCCATTGTTAAAAATGGTAGAAAGGAGGACCCTGGGAACTACCGACCTGTCAGCCTCACCTCTGTGCCTGGGAAGATCATGGAACAGATACTCCTTGAAGCTATGCTGAGGCACATGAAGGACAGAGAGGTGATCTGGGACAGCCAGCATGGCTTCACCAAGTGCAAGTCCTTCCTGACCAACCTAGTGGCCTTCTGTGATGAAGTGACTACACCAGTAGACAAGGGAAGAGCTATGGATGTCGTCTGTCTGGACTTCTGTAAGGCTTTTGACAGAGTCTCCTACAACATCCTTCTCTTTAAATTGGAGAGATACGGATTTGATGGGTGGACTGTTCAGTGGATAGGGAATTGGTCGGATGGTCGCATCCAGGGGGTAGTGGTCAATGGCTCAATGTCCAGATGGCGATTGGTGACAAGTGGTGTCCAATACAGTGTAATATCTTCATCAATGACATAGACAGTGGGATCAAGTGCACCCTCAGCAAGTTTGCAGATGACACCAAGCTGAGCAGTGTGGTTGACATGCCTGAGGGATGGGATGCCATCCAGAAGGACCTGGACAAGATGAAGAAGTGGGCCCATGTGAACCTCATGAGGTTCAACAAGGCCAAATGCAAGGTCCTGCACCGGGGTCGGGGCAAACCCTGGTATCGATACAGGCTGGGGGATGAAGGGATTGAGAGCAGTCCTGCGGAGAAGGACTTGGGGGTCCTGGTGGATGAAAAGCTGGACATGAGCCGCCAGTGTGCGCTTGCAGCCCGGAAGGCCAACCGTGTCCTGGGCTGCATCAAAAGAAGCAGGGCCAGCATGTCAGGGGAGGTGATTCTGCCTGTCTACTCTGCTCTGGTGAGACCCCACCTGGAGTACTGCGTCCAGCTCTGGAGCCCTCAGTACAGGAAAGACATGGACCTGTTGGAGCTGGTCCAGAGGAGGCCACAAAAATGATCAGAGGGCTGGAGCACCTCCCCTATGGAGAAAGGCTGAGAGAGTTGGGGTTGTTCAGCTTGGAGAAGAGAAGGCTGTGGGGAGACCTTATTGTGGCCTTTCAGCATGTAAAGGGGGCTTATAAGAAAGATGGGGACAAACATTTTAGTGGGGTCTGTTGAGATAGGACAAGGGGTAATGGTTTTAAATTGAAAGCGGGTAGATTTAGACTAGATATAAGGAAGAAATTTTTTATGATGAAGGTGGTGAAACACTGGAACAGGTTGCCCAGAGAGGAGGTAGATGCCCCATCCCTGGAAACATTCAGGGTCAGTGTGGACGGGTCTCTGAGCAACCTGATCTAGTTGAAGATGTCCCTGCTCATTGCAGGGGGGTTGGACTAGATGACCTTTAAAGGTCCCTTCCAACCCAAACTATTCTATGATTTTTTTCCCTATACCTGAATCAGTAATCAGAAGTTTGTGTTAACTGGCAATGAATTAAATTAAATAAAAAAATCCCCTACTTAAGCCTATTTTGCTCATGACAGTGTTCAGACTAAAGTGCATATACCAGCTGTCCTGTAGTCTGGAAGATTTACCTAAATCCGATTCAGTAATCAAACAGGATTTGTGGCCTCTTGCTGATGATTATTTGCTACCAGAAGCAAAAAGTCAGGAGATGGAATATTTTGCAGATGTGCAAATAATGGTTTTGTTTGAGATTTCAATCTGAAGCACAATAATGTCATGCTGATTTTATGCTTCTTGTGAAGGAAATATAATATAAAGCAACTTAAAAATTAGAAACTGACACAGCCGTAATTTGTAGTATATGCAAATTGTCTTTTCCTTAAACCATCTGGTCAGAATTAATCCAGACAACAACAAAAACTGTAATAGGTCGATATCAAGCAAAATAGCCATGCCCATGCAAAAATGTAAGAGGCATAGAGTAAAATCATATCTACGTAGTGTATAAGCCTATCTTTATTGGTAAGCATGTATTATCTTTGATCTCCTATCAGAAACTTTATAACAGATTGAATCAGAGGTGATGTGTGTGTATTTGCATGCATCCTTACCTACCATCCTAATCTACAATGGAATATTCCAGTAAACTAATTTTTTTTTTTCACCCAAATTCTTGATAAGGAAATCCAAAGATATTAAATAATTTTGAAAAATGTTGTTTTGCCTTCCTGCATGATCTGGGACAAAGACCATTCTTTGGGGAGGAGAAACTGTAAAAAGTATTTATGTTATATAAGTAGTTCTAGCAAAAAGCAGTTCATGAGTTGATGCTATGAATATCTATCTTGACAAACAAAATTATAACCTTTTCTAATGAATACAGTTTCTGGCCCCCTGGAAAATGATGCCACAGATATACCATCTTTAACTTTTCTGTCTATTTTTGTCTTCTCCTTAGGACTATGACAGCACTTTATGCATGTAAAATATGCAGAGTTCATGCTTTACTGAGCAGAAACCAGCGATCTCGTCTTGCCTCTACCTCTGCTTCTACTTTTGATGTGTTTTTCCATGCTGTGGAAACTCATGCAGAGTTGTTATGCCAGTTGGACAGAATTTTATAACCAAAAGTAAGTCTTTCATTTAATATCCATCATAATCAATTAAGTCTAGAATCCTGGATGTTATCTGTCTTCATGTACCCATTGGATATGTAGGGCCAGACTTCAAAGTGCCACCAGTTATGTCTATATGCAAAATATATTTAAGGGACTTATCCATGTTTCACTTCAGGTGATTGGAGTCAAGCTACAGATGTAATCACATACCACTTTATTTAAAGATAAATAGTAACTAGTGGTAAATGTGTGTAAGAGACCATTGAAGTTACAATACTTAACCTAGATCTCTGAATAAAGGATCAGAAATACAAAAGAAACTTACTTATGTATGATAGCAAATATAATTCCATATTAAAAGATGTATAGTTATTGAGAAGAAGTCCCTTTTGTTCATGGTTCGTAAAGTCCTTTATATAAAAAAGGAAAAGTCTACAAGTCTGGCTCTCAGAGAGCTAATCCCCAAAGTAGCCTGAATTTTGATATGCACTCCAAGCTCATGTCCTAAGATCCTCTGGATCTTGTAAAAGACATGAAGTCAGTATGAATTTCAGATACCTACAAATACTATGTAAACATGGGACAGGCAATGTTGGGCCCTTCTTAAGAGGGAATACAGGACATTTTGTCTGTCTGATGTTAATGAGTTGCCTGACACATGGCTCCCTAATTGGTGAAGATCAGACAAGATAAATTGAGACAGTTAGGCAAGACAAAGGATACATTCACACCAGGTAAATTTACTTTTGATGCTCTAAAGTGCACAATGAATCTAAGAGTTTTCTTCCTATGACCATAGCCGGCTCAACCAAACCTGTATCTAAAGGTGCCCCAGCTATACAGAGGCCATATATTTGGCCTAGAGCCTCGCCTTAGGACTGCTTGTAAAACACAGAATAAACATAAAGACTATTCTCAAACTTCTTTTGAGTAAAGTAGAATGATCATGTTTTTACATAGCAAACTTAAATTTTAGCACAAAGGCCATTTACAAAACCAGGTGATCCACTCAACTAGTAGTGCCATTTTTATGAAACAAAGGCCAACTTGCAGTGCCCTTTGTGTTGAGCTCAGTTCAGCTTTCTTTACAATGGCTGTGGTTACCCCCTATATTCATGATCACCTTGCCTGTGCCCCCTTCCTCTTAGCGAAAGAGGTCTTGTGTTGGCCACTGATATTCCATGCCCTGGCTCAGACCAGCATTAGTGATTACTGATGTTGCACAGTGAGATTAATATATTAATCACAAGAATGACCAGCTCTCTTGCCTGTGTACAGTGAGAGCGTGAACATATGCCAATAGGGGATACCGGTGGGTCCATCTCCACACGTTCAGCCCTGTTGTTTGGCTCTATGGACTCCACACCATCATCATTTACATGGCCACTGTTAATGACTCATCAAAGATGATGTCCTAGATGTTCCTCTTCTTAAGCCGCTGTCTTTCCCTGCCAAGCTTGCCAAGTGCCTCTTTGACGCAGCACCTAAAGGACAGCAGCCAACTGCCTCTTCTTGTCTGGATCCTGCTTGCTCCAGGTCTCTGTGGTGCTACAGGAAGGAGGAGGTCAGCCCTGTGGAAGAGGTCAGAGCTTGTCAGTCCTGTAGTGCCAAGCAGACTTGATGGCTGCCTGTCCTGACCTACTGTCTGTGGTCCCTCCAACATGCCTCAGAAGGCAGGAGGGCTTAATGTTTTAATATTGGATTTACTTATTTGAGGATATTTGATGTTATGTGGGATTTTGATTTAGAAGAGTGATGCAACAATATGCTGAAATCACATCATAAATATGATACAGCAATTGTAATATACAGCGGAATCACAGTACAAACCTGATTCCCGAAAGCGGTCTCTCTATGCTCCACTGGGAGGAAGAGGGATGTTTTATCTTGATGAGAGAGGTCTCAAACAATGGATTGAATAAAAAATAGTCTTGAAATCTTTAGACAGCCTGCATAGTGAGGCATTCTTAGTATTTGTTTCCTAATAGTTTGCATTTTTCTGCTTAGTTTGTAAGAATGTGTGTTGAGGGTTTTTTCCATGTTAAGTTACAGCTCTCATCTTAACCAGTACTTCTGAAGGATGAATTTTCTACTTCCTTGGAATCAAGTCCTGAAAGTTGTCAGGAGGAAGATGAAAAACTGCATAATGCCAGGAGTTATTTGGAGATTCAGAGTCAAGGTCTCTGGTGTAGTTGTGCATGACATATCAGATCTGACATCTATCTGCATCAGGAAGATCTGTCTGCACCTGAGATCTGTCAGCATTCTTATTTCAGTGGCTTTGCTGAAATTTTGTTTCTAAAATCCCTCATCAATATTTAGGATTATGTGTGATTCCTGATTAAAGTAGTAGTAAAAGGGGATCAGATTATTAAAAACAATCATGAAGTGTTATAACTCTTGATGAATCATAAGAAAAGTTCATTATCCTAAGAAAATTCAAAATGCTTTGAGAGGAAAAGGAGGTGCATATTTGAAAAGAAAAAATGATGGGTTAACAAATTATGTTCAACATTTGTTCTTGAGGAATAGATGATATTTTATGTAAGGTTGTACACGGTTTTGTCTACCTGATTTCCTTGGCTTTCACATTTAGTTTTTGATATGTATCGCTTAAAAACCTCATGAGAGGTATATGAAAAGAAATTAAAAGTGAAATGCAGAGTGCTACTTGACTAAACTTTTTCCTTGTTAGAAATGAGGGTTGAAATACACTTTCTGGAAAAGTTTATTCAGGGGTTACATGGGAAACTCCTCTTTGCTAGGATGTGGTAACAGTATCAGTCACCAAGGGAGAAATTGAAGGCCATAAGTGAGCCCTTTAAAAAGATTAGGTTAGGTGTGTTCAGTCCTTTTGCCTTCCTTGAAAGTAAATAAGAGAAAGTGCAGCTGTGAAGGGAAAATTGAGAAAGGTGCCTTCTAAGCAAAAGTTATTTAATTTTATTCAGATTACCTAGTTCAAAAAAAGCAGTAGAGGTTTGAATTCAACACTGTGTGGCACTGTCAAACATAGGTTATGAACTATGAGAAATGAACTCTGCTCTGGGGGATTATGGGTCTGAAGGGAGCTAGGCTTGCCTACACTGAAAGTCCCTGCCCTGTCTCTTTTGTAGTGGATGAGAACAATTTTTCAGGTGCATATTGTCGTGGGATGATATAATCCATGTTCAACACTGAGAAAAAAGAGATTCATATGGGCTCTAAATTTGTTGTCTGTGTTGCCTGTGCAGGTCCAAGTTGCTGGGCTTTATAGTAATAGACTTGTATTGTTATGTGGTTTGTTGGGTTTTTGATCTGGTGTATTATCTAGTGCAAGCTTTCATGTAAATATAACAAATGTTACATGTTACAACAACAGAAAGGGTTGAGAGTGGGAGCTGACTTTGAGGAGCAAGTTGACTTGCAACCATTTATTTTTGAAAGGCCTTAGCACTAGCAATCAATCACTTTGATGTGAAACTCCTTGTTTGTGCTTTTCCCTTGTAGTCAAATGTGCGGCAGGGTTTTGCATGAAAGATGGGAACAGTACTGTTTGTTTCAAGGCATTTCAACTACTGGAAAAATGTGAAATTTAAAAGAGCAGAATTAGGTTCACAGTTTGATTTTTCCCAAGTAGTGCTGGGTAATTTCATATGTACTCCAAGAAGATGAATGAGTGACAATCTTGCAATATACCTTAAGAGACTCAGAATGACAAGGCAAATAATGTTTTCTTACAGGCCTTTTATTTCACAGATGCCTACAGTTTGCTTTCTTGAACTTTCTTTTTATGTATGTGATACAGAACATTGCCTGAGGCAGACTGGGCATGGGTCTGATTGAGTGGTTCCTGGTTTGTCACAATAAGTGCTAACTTCTGTCTGGCTGCTGTGTTCCCATTTGCTGTCCTTTTTGGGCTTCCATGGCACTGTATAAAATGAAACATACTTCCATTTGTTCTGTTAATTTAATTTCATCTTAAGTTATCTAATACTTTAATCTCTTGATTTCAGAGACTGAATTTGTCTATGGTTTGGAAAGCTCCCAGGAAAAAAATGAGGGAAGGAACAGTCAAGTACTACTGCAGTGTAAGAAATGGTTGATTAGGCTAAGGTCAGGTTAGTGGCTTACTCCTGATCAAAAGAGATTTTCATGTCCCCTTATATTAAGCTTCAATGATGTGTAGCATACTTCAGTCAATAAATAGCATTTTGCTATTCATGCCCATTGGAAATAATACATGATGCTGCAAGTATTGATCAGAGCTCTATTCTGTTAATCCCTTTGCTTGTAGCAATGTTAAATATTTAGAGTCTCCCTTAGTATCCTGAAGAGTGTTTTAGCCCTAGAAAGGATACTCAGCCTTTCTGCTTTATACAGGTTTTACAAGTATTTTCTTCTTTTTCCTCTTTTTTTTTTCAAACGTACATATATGACATAAAGCTTTATATTGTTTGCACTGATAATTTCTAATGTTTTATTGCATTTATATATTGCAATTATATATTATATTATATATAATATTGCAATTGCTATTGCAAATGTATACATTGATTGGAATGCAGTAATTCAGAATTAAAAAGGAGAATGCCTCAGAGATAAAATCCATCAGTGCCTTATCTCAAAGTGGCTGACTTATGGTCAGACAAAGAGAGGCTAACACTGTGCAGTATGTTGCTGTATTGTGAGAAGGCAGATAACAAAGAGAACATATTCATATCAAGTTTATTTACCCAAATATTTATGAGATTATCTGAAAAGTATCTGAGCATGAAGAATTGAGTTACTTCCCCCTTAACTGCTTATTGTTTGCATCTGTATTCTCATCCAGAAGTCTCTGACAGGCTTGTAGCAGAAAATACAATGAATCCTTTGGGTTTTCTGTCTCCTGTACTTGTCCATTGACCTCATGTAAATGTAATTGTTTATCCTCAATTTTTATACTAATGTATTGAAGGCAGACTTGATATTGTCAGACATGCAATGCAATAAGCTCCAGAAAACCTTCCTTCCAGTGGTGAGGTGACAAATGAAAAAGAAAATAAAAATGGATTTTGCAATTTAAAACGTAGTGTGTTCATGGAAGAACCCATAGCCAGCTGTAATGTGATATAATTCATTTCTATATATGCAGGGAAGGATTTAACACAAAAGTATTATGGGAAACGTACAGGATATTTAAAGTAACACGAAGACTATCCCACATAATGATGCTTATTTAGTCTATCAAGAGTCAGAAGAAAGGTTTAAATACTTGTGTTTGCCCTCTTATCTTTCAGTAAGATGTCACATTATGCCTCATTCCATTACCTATTTAATCACCCTTTAAACTTGGTTATGTGTTTAGAGGGGAAGGTTGGCAAAGAGAGTAAAACAAACGTGCATGTGCTTTGCTTGTTGAATCCCTAAATATCTTGTTGATACTTTGGAAAGAAATTACATTTTAGATATATATGAAGCTGGTGTAAAAGAAGTCAGTGCTTTAAGTTGAAAATTTTACATGGCTTTGGTGGATTTCCTCTTCCTTTAGGTATTTTATAATTAATGGCATGTGGATTTTAATGGTTTGAGCTGCTGCTGCTGCTTGGGGAAGATTTGGGGCCATGTTTCGTTCAAAGTTCAGGTTTCATCTGAGCCCAAACATAAATATCCAACTTTTCAGAGCCTTAAAGTGTACAGTCCTAAATATCAGCATGGCCATTAGAAGGAACAGAGCACTTTTTAAAAAAGCCACGTGGAGAAGACAAAGGGAAACAAGTATAAATTGCATTGGGAGAGATTTCATCTTGACATAGGAAAGAAATTTTTCACAATAAGAACAATAATTCACTGGAACAACCTCCCCAGGGACACAGTAGAGTCCCATTGCTGGATGTTTTCAAGATGCTTTCAAGAACTTGTGTGATCTGGCTCTAAATACAATTAGTTCAGTGTTCCTTTAAGAAGCAATGACAACAAGTAAAACCCTGGACCTGCCTTTGGCTTTCAGTGAGTTATATACAGCTAGAAATAAATCTTCTACCCAGTCACACAGGGCAAATTCACCTTCCTTGAGCTTAATTTTTAAGACTCTTATCTACCCTGGGGATCTTTGTTTCTCATTCCCTGCCCCTTCTATGCCCCTTCATTGATCTCAGAAGGCTGTCTGTACATAGACACAGTCAGGATAGACAGCAGTGACCTGTGGAGCAGATAAGAGATGCACAGTACTGACTGGAGAGAAAATATGCATCAAGAGATTGCCCACCATGAACAAATAACTAACTTTTTACATGGAGAGTGGTACCGAGCTGGGTTTATGTACAATCTAGTTTATGCCTCATACCATTTTCAAGCTTCATTCATCTATGCTTCTGTGAATGCTCCAGGTCCCCCTCTGCTTCCTGCATGTGTAGGTTCTCTGTTTAACATTTGCTGAGATAATTATCTGTGGCTAAGAAGCACATAGGTATATAGTACAGTGTATGGAATTTGATGTGGAGTAGGAAAGGAGCATTCTGTATG
>NW_010973002.1:7277322-7277524 GCF_000737465.1 Haliaeetus leucocephalus | reverse complement strand
CAACTGCGCCTGCGCAGGGCCTCTTTATGGTGGTCGTCTGGTGGTCACAGAGATGAAGATAGATGACTCCTCTTCGTCACCGCTAGTAACCTCTTTCCTTGCGCAGGCTTAGTGATTTCTTGGTATTCACCCAAGCCGCAAGACCAGTCTTAGCTGGCTCTTGGGGCCTGCTCCTGCTTCTTATCAGGAACTGTCTCTACCT
>NW_010973002.1:7193457-7277182 GCF_000737465.1 Haliaeetus leucocephalus | reverse complement strand
TGTATGTGCTTTAATACTTATGAAAAGCATTTCTTTTCTGGAGGAACTATATTCTGAAGGTATCAGGTGCTGGATTGACTTGCTGCCACTGCATATTCTTGCATTGTCCCAATACTGCTGTGTGGAAGCTTGTATGATCAGCTCTGCAACACCCTTGTGAGCACAAAGAAATAAGAATAAAGCTGTTTAGTTTGTAAACTGGAGAAGAATAAATGGTACTCTGATACTATTTCAGCCAAATAATCCCTCTTATACTCTGCAATTACTGTCTTATTTTGATCTGATTATTTTACCTCAGGGGGTCAAGTTTAGGGAAGAAACCATTCTCTTTCCATTGTCCTTGTCCATACTCACAAAACTTTAATGAAGCAAGGTCAGAGGAACTGTTAGGGATCTTTTTCTTGTTTTGGTGTTAGTCTCCCATTCTTTCATATTGACTTCAGCCCTCATTAGGCTCTTCTTTTTTTCAGTTTAAATTGTTTTTGTCTCATGTTGCCAGCAAATCAATCAGGACCCATCCCTATGAATACAGAACATCCATGGAAGCAAATATTGATCTGTCCTTAGCTGTTTTTTATTATACAGTTCCCTAGGGTGAGGAAGACACTAAACAGAAGTTAATAGACATTACATCTCACACACATTTTCACATACTGACAAATACAGTTTTAGGATTTTTATTTTTTTCCCCTTTAAAAATGTAGCTGTTCTTGCTTGAAAAAGGGTTAAAAATACATTCCTCCTATTCTCTTTTTCAGTGCTGAAGATTAGAAACTTGCACAGGTATTGGGAGTCATTATTCACTCTGGTCAACAAAGAGTGTGATTGCCTTGCAATGATTACTTGCATGGTCGAAATATTTATATTTCCTGCTGTGTAAACTGGTGTTACTAGTACAGTTTAGCAGACAGGTATTTTGCAGCTACCACAAAGTCACTTGCTAGCCAGTCAGATTGGTATAGAGAGTGAAAGCCAGCCAAGTTATTTTAATAAGATTTGTAGCTTTTCCAGGAAAAAAAAGATTGCAGGAACAAAAATAGACTACTTAGAATCCTGCCACTTTTCCATATTAACCCATTGCTGTCTGTTGTGCACAAATGTCTGAACTACCATAAGATCAATGGTCAGCATTGTCAAAGGTAGCTGCATGAAGATGATGAAACACAGGATAAAGATACTTGAGGTCCCCTTGTTGACAGGGAAGATGGACTAATCCTCTTATGTCATAATAAAAAGGAGTCCCAAATCAAACCTAAAAAAAGCCAGGCCCATTCCTTTATATTGCTTACTGTGTTTTTTGAGGACCACTCCCTGGTTGGGTGTTCTACATATGGTGGTTGTTACCAGTGGCTGTTATGGTTAAGCATCTCCTTCCACTCCCATAGTCATACTTTCCCCTCTCATCTTCTGACAGCTGGATGCCAAAGAACTCCATCATGGCAGAAAGTCCCAATGGGTGCTGCTGTCTTTGCTAGTTCAAACTTTATGGAAATAGGAAAAAATACCTGTCCTCCATGGAGAAGAGCTGTTGGCTCACACAAAATCTTAGCCCATTGCAGCTGAATTTCTTGCTTCAACTTCCTCTCCAGCAACTGCTTTAGTTCAAAGAAGCGTCAGAGTAGGATTGTGAATGCACCAAGTGTGTATAAAGGCAGCTTTCAAACAAGGTTTTCACTTTTGTTCCTCTCTCAGCTATCGTGCTGAATGTAATAGGTCACATTGGGTAGACACCAGGATCAGGCCTGCTGGGTCTAAAAATCTGTTTGGAAGTTTTAAAAGTTTATTTTATCCACCTTTACACTACCAAGCGGTTACTTCTCTATATGAGCTTTTGGCTTCTCCTTTTAATCCCCATGTGTGTTGATTTGCCATGATTAAGTCAACCTAAGAATCCTTCAAACACACCTGCAGCTTTGGAATTTAAATGTAAACTGCTTCTATGAAAAACAAATTAAATGTGCATTGAAGACCTCCCAAAAGTACATTAATATATATTGTTCTGAAAATTCTTGGTGGAATAAATTGAGAGCTTCAGCAATGTTTCTTTCAGAAGTGCCAGATCCAGAGACATTTGAATTCATTTTGTTTCTAAATTGCGTTTCTTTCCAAATTCAAGGCCAGACCAGCAGTCATCTGTATTTCTCAGCATTTCCAGTGAAAGTATCTGCTATACCAGACTGATGTGAAAATATAAGAATAAGTGAATAAAAGAAGTAAGGAATAGACTATTCCGAAGAAGATAAGAACTGGATGTGGGATGACAACCAAATATGAACATCTTCTGTAGGTTAAGAAAATTGGGCATAAGTGATTTCTGTTGTTATTTTGATTTTTCACCTGTCCATATGGTGAGGACTGTTTCCACAGTACAAAACCAACCAGTCAAAAAGAAAGAGATGCTGGAGTCTTAATCAAAGACACTTTTTAATTAGTTTCGCTTCTCTGTTTTGCCCAGTGAAGAAAGCTGAAAGGAATCCTTCACCCTGAACTGTCATTCACATTCATCCATCACCATGTC
The DNA here is from genome assembly GCF_000737465.1 of Haliaeetus leucocephalus. Classification (NCBI taxonomy): domain Eukaryota; kingdom Metazoa; phylum Chordata; class Aves; order Accipitriformes; family Accipitridae; genus Haliaeetus; species Haliaeetus leucocephalus. The sequence goes on along the minus strand of NW_010973002.1, from coordinate 7,274,664 downwards.
AGAAATAAGACCTTTTAAGCTAAAGGTTAAATTAATCTAATGGTACCATAACCCAAACAAAGAAGGGAATGTCCTTGTATGCAAGCAGCTTCATGTGTTATGGAAGAAAGCTGATACACATGCATACACACACTCTCAATAACACATGGATGAACCCATGTGTCCACGTACACACACACACATATATTTAATGTATAAAATGAAGATTAATTTTCATTTTGGCTTTGGAAAATGAATTCTGTTTACAGTAGGACCACTTGACAAAATACTGGCAGCATAAAGTGCCCTTAGTATTGATAAAAATCAATGACATCAACTCCTTCCATGCCATCAGCAAGCAGCCAACAAATTCAGTTTTTCTTAATCAGATTCACTAACTTCCATATGTAAAGTACTATTTCTTACTTTCATAGCTGATTTTTTAATTTTTCTGTCCTTTTTATTGGTCTTTCTTACCTATTTTAACATGATCAGTATATTAAGTATTTGCTGTCTTTATAGTGTTGACAGCCGGCAAGATCGGAAAAGATCAAATCTCACTCCATTTTGGTGAGCACCTCTATGAATAGCAGTTCTAATTTTCAGGCTCAAGAGACTGAATTTAGTCACCAGACTGAAGGTAGAAGCCTACATCCTACTACATCACCTGGTCTCCTCTTACAGTTAGCAGAGAGAAATAGACACTTTCAACTGGTGATTCATCTTACCCTGGAATAGACATCTAAAGTTGTTTAGACGCCTCAAGTCATAAGTATATATTTTTTTGTTTCTCAGTTGATTATAAAGGAATCTCAGGAGGATGAGCTGACATGTAGAGGTCTATGCTGCACATATCTAACTTAATGTGAAAGAAATCCCCTGCAAAGGTACAAGTTCAGTAATGTGGGGGGATCTTGCTTAGAAACCATGGAGCTGATATCAAAGGCAATTTTCATTCTTGGTGTGGCTCCACCATTTGTTTTTTGTGTGCTTAGTTCCTTCTGCTGTATATTCTCTGCCTCTAAGAGAGGACACTTACCTAAGCAGGGATTCATCTAGCAGATATGTATATATAAACTTTATAGTAAACGTGATATTGCTATGTGCAAAACATAATGTGATGCTAACTTCTCGGAAATTGGAGGACCCATTGTCATTTAACTTCAACAGTTGTCCTTAGTGAAAGCTGCTTAGTTTGTTTTATTTAGGCAGAGTCCAGCAGAAGCAGGTAGTCATTAATTCTGTAGCATTAGGCATTGTTTAGATAAATCAGCCTGCAAGGCCTCCGCCATGCACTTAACAGAGAACAAGCTCATTGATTTTACATATTAGTATGTATTGGACTGGGGTTCAAAGAATGTGTCTCTTCAATTTTTTTTTTTTTTCTAATTGTACAGAGCAAGTTTAACAGCAGCGTTATTTTTGCCAGGTTTCTTAAAAATTGTTTGGAAATGTACTAAACTGTCAGTGAGAGAGAAAAGTAACCAGTTCAATATTCAGGCTAAAAAATTAGTGCAGCGGAATAGAAGAAACTGCCTGAATTAAGGGTGGCACAGAGAAATCTTTCATTATGGACTTAGCTATAGTGACTATCTCTTACGGTTCATTTTGGCAGGGTGATGAGACTCCCACATTTCCTCCCTCAGAAAACCAGTGAGCAGGTGAGCGTGCTGAGCATAGTCTAATATCACATGTTATAATGAAATATGTGAAAACACAGCATGCTTGGCTTGAAGTTTGTAGTTTTTCAGCAATAAACATTATTTACTTTGTGCAATGAACACAAAATCCTTGGACTGAATTGTATGTAGCACTAGGGTAATAGTGATTGATTCACCAGATGTCGTACTGTAGGTAGTGCCTGTTACCGTTATCAGATCAATAAATACTGGATTAGAACACTTACAGAAAGTGCAAATACAGTAAGAAATATCCAGGGTTATTATTACCATGTAAGTGTTCTTTACTGAAAGTAGAAAACCAAAAAATTATTTAGTGGTATGGCTTAAAATGCAAAAGACAAGAGGACAGGTAGCTATTAGTCCCATGTTTAAGGAAACTTGTTTTTTTAACTACTCACAGCAAAACACAAAATTTATGGACTCCAGAGAAAAATGGATCTAGCCCAGCCTCTTTGTTCTTTCACAGTTCCTAAATGTATGCTACAAGCAGAAATAAACACCTACATAGAATTTCCTGGTGTTAATATCTTTGCAAATTTATCAGTCTTGCTGCAGTGTGGCAAGATGTGTCAATTTAGAGCAGTTAACAGAAAAGGAGTATGAAATGTTTATACGAAATATCTGTTATTTTCAATTCATTTATTTGCAAATGTGCTATTCAAAGGCTGTATGCATTTCTCATTATATTGTCTCCCTAGTTTAGATTGTGTATTCTTTGTGGCATAGATATTATCTTGGTACTTTCCAAGGCAGTATGTACACACTACTACCACCACTTACAGTAATAATTCAACGATCACCTGCTGAGTCTTTTCTTATTTCTATGATTCATACTGTAGAGAAGTGACACAATTAGTAGTTGGCTTTGAATCATTCTGGACATTAGTGCTGTTAGGATATATTGACATGGGATTTAAGTCCTTGAATGTCTGTGCAGTACCTTGCTTTTGTTGTTTCCACAGAAACATTTCTTTGCTCAAGTTTAATTTGAGAGTAAGTTCCAAAGTTCCAGAAAATGGAAATACCATTTTGTGAAATGTTTCATAGCTAAAGAATTTTCTTTCATAAGATAGGAAACCCCACAAAATTTCAGTGTTTCCATATCCAAGAAACTCTAAAAAATTATATACGTCAGATATATAAAAATGAAATGTTTTCATGAAAACATGGAGAATAACTAGAAGAAATATCTTAGGTGAAAATGGTGAGAAAAAGGACTCACAAAGAACGTGTCAATAGCAGCAATGCTGAATTTCAGCTTCTTTGACCTAGTTTTCATTTTGTCACTCAAAGCAGCAGAGGTTGGAGACAAAGTTAGGTATCTCTAGAAAAGGACATATAACACAGAATTCAGAGAGTTGACAGTCTCTAAAAGAAGAGCTGATTTTTCTCCCTTTAAAGCTGAGAAGGAAACTTTTAAGTAGAAAAGTTATTTCAGAAATCATATATTTTGGAAATGAGACCAGTACTGGCAAATATCTTAATCTGTATTGTTGATTCTTCATTCTTAGTTCTTCATTTACAACCCTACTAAACAATGAGAAAAAAACCTGAAACACCAACTACTTGAAATCAGGAATAGTGGAACTGTTGTACAAGTTACCTTACGCACATTTTCTTAAAAAACAAAAATTATACCAGGAGCAGCAGATGCCAATATGTAAATTCATTCTTCTAACAGTGATTTCAATCAAAGAAAGAAAATACAGTCAGAACTGTGCTTGGTGGATCTGCATAATTGCACATCTCAAAGACATAAGTGGCAATAACCATTGCTAAATTACTTTGTAATATGACTTTTTAAAAATTCAAACTAAAGTTTCTACAATTACTAATTGAAGGGAATTAACTGAGCATGAATATTAAAACCAAACTAACCCCATTGTCAAACTGATCTTAAAAGTGAAATAATGATTTTCCTTGTTTAGCTTTGCTGGCTTTTTGTTTGTCAACCTTTCTTTACTGTTCCTGGGGCTAATGTTCGCATGTTCATATTTGATCTCCAGAAAAGCCGCATAAACTTCAATATGTAGATCTGATGAGATCCAGAGTTCGGAATATAAGGTGGGATTGGTAGTGATGATTGCTTTGTGGTGATTTTACAGCATGCTTCCTATTAGCAAACTGAATAAAACCATTGGATGCTCTTATGTAAACTGAGCGGGAATGCTTTGCATCATGTGATAGTCCTGTTAATCTGAAAGTATATTTTATTCAATACACTTCCTTAATTTTGAAGTAAGTGGGAAGACTGTAGAAAAACAAAAGACAGGCCTAGAGGAAGGAGCCATGCATGGTGTCACCATGCCCAAATCATCTTTCAGAGCCCTGACACTGTAAATTGAAATACACTTCCCTAGAATGGATCCTATGTAATTCTCCTAGTTTTGTGTATTACAATAATGTAAGTGAGGGTAAATACTGAGACTATTTCTGTTGGTGGGTCATTAAGATCCTTGTCATGGGAGTCCATTCTTATTCACAGCAGACTGTGTAGATTTGTAAGTGTTCAGGTAGGTCAAAAACCATAGCAATTGCATTATGTATAGAGAGGCAGTCTAGATAGACACCTGAAAGAAGTTATTGCTGAAAGCAGTGAAAGGGCTCCAAAGAAACAAGGAGAAACCAGTAATGAAAAATGTCAGAAAGGAGCCTTAAGTGAAAGCTTGTAAACAAGCCAGCGTGAGAAGTGATCTAAATTGTATCTGAGTTTTGCAGGGAAGAGTTTCACAGTTGGGTTAACTTTCTGCATTATATTTAGGCAGAGGGAAGATCTGGGATTCTATGTGGAATCGCCTCAGGAGCTAGAGATACCTGTACAAGCCCCGAAGATAGTATTTTTCTTCTTATTATATATGGAGGGAGGCTTAGTGCCTGGTTTGCACTGCATACATACAGTTTGAAAAGGTAGAAGATTTGGCTTTTGTTTTATTACAACTCTTTTTTTTTTTTTTTAAATTTGTATATGTCTTTTGCCAAAGAGTTAAATTAAGAATGTACTAAATCATACCCCTAGCCTGAGAAAGAGAAACTGAGGGAGTATGTTTCTGCATATATAAAACGCACTCATAGCTGTATCCAAGGGAAGGATCTTTCCCTTAGGCAATCAAAAATACAAGGTTCACATTTGCCAGAAATACTATATTAACTTTCTGAAAAGTGTCCCGAGAAAAACACAAGGACAAAATAGTGCTTAGGAGAATATTGTATGAGAAACTGTATAGAATCTCTGACAATATCTTTTTGGTAAAACACTTCAGAGATTTGAGATGCTTATGCTCTGTTTCAGAAAGCAAAAACATTACTTCAGATATGGTAAGATTATATTTCCTACCTGCCCAGGGATGAGTCGATGAAATCAGAGCTGTTTCAGCAATAGCCAGAAGGTTGAGTTCTACAAAGAAGAGGAAAACTGGATTTGTCTCTGCAGTTTACTGCCAGAATTTTAGCAATATACAACTCTGTTTAGCACATCAAAACCAGCAACATTGGTACTGTTCTGAGGGAATTTCCTTGGCCTTGTATGTGCATAAAATGTTTGAAACGTAGTCTTATTTTTGAACGTATTGCTAAACAATAGAACAAATGTATATTATGCTTTGTATTGACTTACCAAGCTGAAAAACATTAAGGTCCAGTCAGCCTGAAATAAAAACAGGTTAATGGAGACTTTCAAGTACTTCTAATTCCACCATTCTTTCATTATTCAAAGATTGCTATAATACTTTAGTGTTTAAAAACATCTTAGATGAAGTACATGTCTGCTAGAAATGTCAGTGACAAATATATGTTTCTTCCCCTGCCCATCATGCTTTTTTTCTTTTACAGAAGCATTTTCTTTGTACAATTGCAAAGCATGTAAGAGAGAAAGGAGAAAAAAAAAAATCAGGGCTGTCTTCTGAAAGCAGACTAATGTGTACTTATTTAGAGGGAAAAAAAAAATCCTTCTTATCTTTAAAAACAGCTGAACTTATTCAGAACAAATATTTTGGTGGCTTGTGTATGTGGGCAAGTGCAAAGTCCTGCTGGTTTGCAAAAAATAACAACTGGGAGTATTTTCTTTAGGTCTATGTTCAGGAGCTTCTTCCCATTGCTCACTCCCTAGCCATGCTTTGTAATCCGGCTTGCCTGTTTTCCAAGATATTCACAGTGCTTCTGCTTAGAGTCATCACTTGAAAATAATGGATGTTTTTTTCTCCATACATACATTTTGCTCAACAGAATGATTCTGAACTCCTGGCAATGAGATCAAAGAGATCTTTCACAATTCATCTCTCTTGCTTAGCATGTAACAAGCTCACGGCAACTTCTAAAGGTTAACTATTAGGCCTACCTAATACAAGTACAAACAAGGAGAAAAGGTGACTGACAATGAAAATTTATTTTTAAATTATTTTTCTTTTTTCTTAATTTCCACTGAGAGAAGGAGCTGCTTACAAAGTTGACAAAATTTGTTAACTGACCAGTAAGAGGCGTTGGCTAAAAATAAGTTTGCATTGAGATCTTTTTTTCTTCCCCTCCTTGCCCCCCTTTACTTTGCTGGAACAACACAAAATAGTTTGTGTTTTGTTCAATCCAGCCCTGAAGTAATTTGAGTTCTCATACCTGTTTCTCATCTGATCAGATAATGTTTGCAGTATTGTTCACTCTATTTAACTTTTGAGTTTTTACCAGTCCTTTATTTTATTCTGGTTATGTTTAAGAGCTAAAGGTAATTTCTATTGCCCTCTGTGAGGTTCTCTATTAAATATTCTTTCTGATCAAATATGATGTACCTCTTCTATCAGCTATATAAAATCTTATTACTGATCTCATTAAACTATTATAATTAGGAAGGCCAGTGTTATATGGAATCTGAGTGTTGGTGCTATGGAAGAAGCATTTAAGCTTCTGAAGGTGACAGAAGTTCAAGTAGTATCCTAGTATGTCATGTAGCTATTAGATTCCATGAGTTCTGACTTTTTATTGTACTGCATCTTGGAAAGCCTTTGCACCTGTATGGAGTGGATGCCAAATGCTGTCATCATGAGGCTGTTTTTAACTGTGCACTCTTTTGTCTTGTTTAGCACTATAGTATAGCCTAGTACAGCACAAATCCACGTCATCTTCCAGAGTTCTGATCTTCTAAGCTAGCAACATTCACAAAGGATAGGATACAAAAGCACCTGTGTTTAGCAGCATTTGGTTCCGATAATAATAGTTATTTGCTGACAAGAAAATGCCCATTATCAGTTCCTACTTGAAAATAACAGGACAAGCCTGAACTGCAAATAAGAGCTTATAGAGTAGTTATAAATGTTCAAGGAAGCCTAGAAGTCTCTTGCTCCACAATTTTTTGCCTAGCTCCCAAAGTGCTACCCATCAGATTTTTAGTTTGTATAAACTGGCTCTGTACTGTTGTATTTTTAATGAATTTTATTAGTTGAATTCAGATTCAGGGTATGCAAGCAGCTGAAAAAAGCTATCTCAATTAGGCTGAAAGAACCATTAGGTGCAATGGCACAACTTACATGCAAAATTATGACCAAGATCTAAAAGTCTCAATCTGTATTGGTCCCTTCTCAAAAACTCTGTGGATGAACATCCTTAGTAAGCAGAACAAATTCACCAAGGGTGAATTGCTGAGCAGGTGGAATTCAAAGGCCCACTGAAGTCTAACTGACTTCCTGGACTAAAACTGTCAAAGCACTCTGATATCACTCTGGGAGGAGTCCTTTGGCTCTCTGCTGAGTAACAGGTGCTGATTTTCTGCTGGATCAACTCTGGGCGGCAGGTCTTGCTCAAGACTCCTAACAATAACTTGGGAGCTTTATGGAGATGCTTAAGTCACTCTGCCACTGTATTCCTTATTTATTTATTATGGTTAAGAATTCCTCTTTATTTTTATCTAATTTTTTTTAATTATTATTCTTGGGCAATGGACCTAACCTAATTACTGTTTGCACATGCTGACTCAAAGACTTTGATAAAATAAATTACCATGATGGAATTGGCCTAAAGCTCTTCTTCTTACTAGTATGCCAAATGATCTGCTGGAGACACAGAAGGTACAGCTACCTAAGCTATTTTTGTGATAACCCACTTCCCCTGTTACAGATATAAGCCCCCACACCCCTTACTGCAGTTTGAAGCAGGGCTTCAACCAGTGAAAATCAAAGCATGACCACTGACTTCAATTAATCTACATTGACTTAGATCAGCTGAATGCCAGGTACGGTACTGACAACTTTTAGACATTTAATTCAAGCAATTCCGTACTTCTGTTATAGACAACTGATCTAAAAAGTTTGCATCTTGTTCATGAATATCCATTATATCCATCCATTCTTTCTCCTTCCGAACTTCCTAAGGAAATGAAAGAGCTGGTATTATAGAAATCCTCATGGTACTGTCCACTTATGACCTCTGGACCTCAAAGCTTTCCACAGTAAAGCAAACAAAATGGATACATAACCTTTTAATCCAACAGGGGCAGGAATGCTTTGTTTAAAAGCATTTAATCTTAGCAAAAGAGATTAGAAAAGGGAAGCAGCTGCAACTGAAATGTCTGTATTTATTCAGCAGTCATACTTTAATGACAGAGAACAAAGTATGCAGCTCAGCATGCCAACGTTTAGAATTTTGTATTCTTCTAACAATGACATCTTTGGGAGGTGTGTATTTTAGTGTCCCTGAAAGGATGCACTAAATTAACCTCAAAAATATGGCTAATGCTGCAGTAGAACAGTAAGTAACTATGCATTCCAATTACATTCTGATAACTCCACAGCTTTTCTTCAGATACATTTGATGTATGTGATTGTCTTCAGCAACATCTATACAGTCATGACTTTATTCTTCATTTTTCCTATGTGGTGGCTGTAGTCTGAAGGGTTTGGCATTCCTAGCAAGGAACCTCAGTCACAGAAAGGAGGGCAGGGGTGAAGGGTGGAAGGATAACTCCTTTTCAAGTTCTGTCTCCCCAGGCAATATGGATGCAGCTGGCTTTGCAGACTTAGACTTGAGCATGAGCACAGCTGCTAAAGGCAGTACAGATAAACTATTGTGAGTCTTGCAGAGTGACAGCAAAAAACTAGTAATGTTTCACTGGAATAATAATGATTTTTCTCTTTTCCAATTTTTTTTTTTCTAACAGTACATACCTGCCTACGAATTGTGATAATTGTTACCTTATTTTTTTGTATGATAGGTTAATAATTCATAGAAATATGTTTATAAACAATAGGAGAAGATGGCTTTTGATAGGGAAGTTTTGTCACCAATATAAGAACTAAAGAAGAATAATCATCTATCTTATAATAAGCACAACTGGACTAAAAAGACAACCCCAGAGCCAGAGAGAAAAGAACTAGCTAGACGCTTTTTTTTTCCTGAGACTGATGCAAATATTTCTGCAGTATTAATTTGAGCCAGTTCAATGAAAGTAAAAATTTCCTATCTTGCCCATACATGTTAATTAGAATAGTACAAAACACCATCACTGTTTTAGCATTGGATTCAACTTAAGAATACTAGTCATATTGCGCAGTGTAGTTATAAGGATTTTTTGTGGTTTAGAGGGAATAATAAGCAAGCTATTCAATTTTTATATACTTACAATGTATAGAGCTTTTGATCTTCTCCAAGAAACTTTGGCCTCTCTAAAAAGGTGTACCATACCTTAAAATTGTGATGACATTGCTTTATTTCCCTTAACTCATGATGGAGGACAAGATTTGGATTTACTTTAAAAGACTTTCCTTCCTGAATAGGCTAGGTTAAGAGAGGGTGTGAATAGAGAAAGGTTGGCACAGTGGGAAATGAGTTCAAATATTTTGCCAGAGGATGTGCTGCTTGTCTCCTATTTTATGGAGACACAGTCCCACTGGGTGACTAATTTAGGTGCACCATAGATCTTTGGGTGACAAGGCTGTTTACCTTCGTCATTCATTTTGATGTCTTTGGTACTGGATCATACAACTCCACAGATCACAGATTAGTACCTTAAATCACTGCTGTGTAATATACTACTACATTTCCTGACACCAAAACTAGTTTCATAAACATACTTCGGGAGAATCAGTAGCAGGACTTGAAACCTAATACTGGAAGTTCTTTTAGCATTCCATGATAGTTATTCAAAAGCCTTTGGTTTACAGATGTATTGTTAGTACTGACTTAGAGTAACAAACAATAGAAGAGCCATTGCTGCTGCTACACAAGGTTGAACATTGCAATGAGAAGACTTATGTCAAATACTGCTCTGTTTCTGACTCTGTTCCTTTTGATCTCTGTATTAGCAGAAGATGGGTATGTGTTAGAGTACTAGGTTTGCATTTTCCATTTCCTTGAAGATGTTCAAAAATTCTTTAATATCTGTTTTGTGAATGCGCCTGAGAAAATGATACAGAAGATATTATAACAATTTGTTTTGTTCTCTTAAGTTGCATTTCCTTTGAAGATTTCCATTCTTTTAAACATTTGCATCTTGTTAAATGTAAAGCAAGTTAGACCAGCAGAGAGATTCTGCTGAGAAAATGAAGCATTTTATGGTTTTTTTTAGCTTCTGTGTAAAACAGAGTACTGCAGCCTAGCTGTTCTGTAGCCCTTCAAATAACCTCATGGTTATGCTTTGATACGCTTTGAGAGGTTGGAAGAAAGAAAAAGCAAACCATTATCAGCTAGTTCTTCCAGAATTCCTGAATTTTTAAACAGTGGATCACCCACATAGTCAGGACAGTCCACAATAGTCTTTAATACAGCTATTCAGCATAGAAAAAGACTGATTATTAATGACACCTTGCATTAACTTTTGTTACTGTTGTGGTAAAAAAGTAAATAAAGATAAAAACTTCCACATAGTCATAGTCTTTTGGTGAAAAAATTTCACCAATTGCAAAAAACTACTGCAAGCAACGCCCTGATATTTTTCCAAATCCAGGCTTGTTTATGTTATGATTGATTTCTAAGTGGTATTAGTCTAAACTCCAAGTCTAGCTTTTATTTTTCAGTGTCTTTCTTTGTATCAGAAAATATCAGTATTCAATAATCCATTATTTATAGAGGAACACTGTATAGCCTAGATTAAGTGCCATCTTTTTAGAATGAGGGTGGCATAAACTCTGGTCTCCATTGTATAAGTCTCTAAAACTGGGGACAGTGGTAAACAAATGGCATTGCCTGTGTTAAGAATATACCTTATCTTGTCTTGTAATATTGTAACAGAAACTTTGTGCCCACAGTGGATGCTCTGAGTTGCTTGCATGATATCTTATATAAAGGTTAGAAAGAAGTGGAGCATCAGTGCTGATAGATTCAAATAGATATAGTTGAGTCAGGAACTTGTTTCTGTCTATAGGTTTTTGGGGGGATGTTGCCCATTCATGTATTATAGACATCTACAGCTCAAACACTTAACTGAACTACAATTACTTATTCAAGCTACTCCTGACAGTCCCCTAAAACTAGACAAAGTCTATCAAATTTTACAGACCTAAATGTTAGAAACTTGATCAAAGTTAGTCACATAGGCTTCCTCTGTTGTTGGAGAAACCTGCAGAGAGCTATCCACCTAAAGATGGTCTAAATTGCCATTTGGAGTCAATTGTAGCAGTGTCTAAACAGAGATTGGGGTTGCTCTGAAGTGGGCTGGGCTCCTGATCTCCTGGTTGTCTAAATAGATGATCTGGTGAGACCATGCTGTCTCTCCCTTTTGTTCCCTATGCTTGGGTATGCTTTCTGTGGAAACAGAGCACACACAAGGTGTGATAATACAGATACAGACCTTATCCTGATAAAGGGTTGGGGCACAGAAGGGTGGTGCATCCATTCATATACATTAGATATTGCCACTCTCCCTTGTCTATACTACTGTGGTTTAGACTAGATGCCTGATTTTTAAATCTTTAAAGCCATATAAGATGAATATAATTCCAAATAGTGATCTCTTGGCATCTCTTCCTTTGGGCTATGGTTGGAATTTGGATTTAGGGTGTACATTTTATTCTTTCTGCCCTCCTATTTGTAAGTCTGAGAAAAGCTCTCTTGAAGATCTGAGGCCCGCATTTAGATCTCAGTATAAACAAAGTTGATTCAGAACTCATTATAGTGAATTCCACCTCTGGGCTTCTGCAACTGGAAAGCTTGGTCACTGATTCAGCTATATGATTCATTCTTAATCACCTTATCCAGTTGCTTATGGTCCTTGTTTCTTTAGGTTATGCAATGTAAAAGTTGTGATTTTTATCTCTTGTGTACTTAGCTTTTAAATATTTAGGTGTGTGGTGGGTCGATTAAGCATGTTCCAAAGAAAACACCCTCTTCTCAGTTGGCCATTTCCCTCCTTCAGAAACAACAGCTATGAAAATCCTCCAAAGCCATGGATTATAATTGGGAAATGTAGAAATAATAGATCACACCTTTTCCTGACCTGAGTTCTCTGTTCATTCTGTCTGCTAGTCCCTTTCTTTCATGTCCCAGATTTGAGTATAATTATTTCAGATTTAAATTTCCATCTAGGTTATACAGAAAAATTCTGTTTATTTCATGAAAGGATACACCTTTTATCCCCTGGATTCTGAAGAATGACCATTCTGCCAGAGAGACTGGCTCTCTTTTTGACTTTCTCCCTGCAGAGTTTACAACATTTTTGTGTTGTCTGTCTACTGCTTCCTACATTTCTCCCCATTTTACATCATATTTAGCACCCCCTTCATGCTGCATCATCCTAGATTTCCTTTCTATTTACATGCTACCCGTTGCAATTTCCTGAACTGCGCTGCCTCCTGTTCTTCAGGCACCTTACATTGAGGGTGTATTTGATTTTTGGTTTTGATTTTCCTGTCAGTATGGCCTAATATTTGCTCTTAAAGTTCAAAGGCTACATGTGCCAGACTTGGTGATATAGCCTACAGGTTTATTTGTTTTAGCAGTCATAGAATCATAGAATATCTTGAGTGGGAAGGGACCCATAAGGATCATTGAGCCATAAAGGTTTGTGTCTGAATGTCAAAAGTAAAGCTTTGATATTGAAAGAATAAATCAGAAATTAATATGAACCCCTAAACATGGATATCAGAGTTGACAACAATACCCCTATGGGTCACGTTTTTTTTCTTAGCACAAGGAAACCTATAACCTGAAAATAACTTTGTGGGGAAAGTAGATACTTCATGTGGTTTAACATGTGCTAGTGTAACAAATTTGTCCCTTGCAAGAAAAAATATGACGTGTACTACATTTTGTTTGTATCCTCTGGGGTAAATGGCTAGGAAAAACTTCCTTCCTTTGTATATCCTCATAATCTAACTTCAGTGGTGAAATGCATTTGGACATTAAGAGAGTTTCCCTTGCACCATCAGGTGAAATTAAAATTAAAAAAAAATTTAAAATTAATAATGTACACTGCAAAATGGCTATTGAGCTTCACTGTACAGTATTTCATCCAGTGATTTTAAATAGCCAATTCTTGTCCAATGTAACTATGAGATATGTCTGAATTTTTGTAAGTGGATCTTTTTATCCATTGGATACATAGAAATATTTATATGCATAAAGCTTCAGCTCATTGGAGGAAGGTAAGGTATAGTGGATAGTTGGACTCAAGATTTTGTCAGAAAACCATGGGACAAGTAGATGGCTTTATACTGTCTTTATGAGGGTATTGTTTAGAAAATATTTTGTCTTTGACAGTTGTTTTTATTGTTGTGGCCCACATCCACCAACCTTTGGCTTGTCAAGACAGTTTAAACCGTTTTAAAAATCCTCACCTTCTGCTATAAATGGAACTTCATGACATTTATTGTAAAATTCAAGCTGGGATCATTGAAATCTGAGGCAGACCATTATTGTGATACACTAAATGTGATTCAGGATCTCAGATCTTCACACCATATAAACCCTTCCTGAAACAGAGAAATGAGAAATCACCTCCTCTCCCTTTTTCTTCCTTATCCTCTAATGACTTAGCACAGGATCCTGTCCTCTTTCACACTGAATTTGCTAAGTAGTCACTGCACCCTTGTTAAAAGATGAATGCAGCACCAAGTGACAGGCATAAAACCAGTTCTGCACACACCTTGCAGTCTGTCAAGAAACAGCAATGTCATGTTTTAACTAATACCTAGTCCTAGAATTTTTGACAGGAGCCCAAGTGAGTACCTTCTCATCCTGGCTTTGCTGCTCTGTTCTTGGGATCATGCTTTGCACTGTTTGGGCACTTGGTCTAAGGCATGCCAAAGGTTCAGCTAACTCCCATTCATATCAACACTGTCACCATAAAGTGTTTGTTTTTTTTTTTTAATTCTATGTGTGGAAAAGCATACGAATAAAATGGCTGTTTTGTAGGTGACAGAAAACTATCCATGCTTATTGCTGGATCTGGTCTAAACTTACCTCTTAAGGACAACTCAGAAATTATGATTACACCTGGCACTCATGGGTGTAAGAGGAAATTCCTTAAACTATCTTTCCCTTCCTACTGTGTCATGCATAGCTAAGTGAAAGTAAAGAAAGTGGATCTGTTTTCAGAAAATGCATTTGGTTCCTTTGAAACAAGGAGCCTTTCAGATAAATAGCTGTTTCATTGGTTTTATTTAGACACCAGAAAAAGAAAGAAGGATAAAGAAGAATCCTCACACAAATATGGTCTGAGTTCACTCCTTTCTCCCAAACAAAAGAAAAATCAGTTTCAGAACAGCTTTGAAAGGACAATTTTCCTTGGTTCTCTTTCACTAGGCAGTAAGATTAAGTATTTGTTTACATTAAAAAGTGAATTAAAAAGTCACATAAAATGCTACAAAATCCTGCCTAGTAGCAATTGCTGTTATTCAGCACATTAGGAGGTAGCAACACATAGCACCTAGAAATATGTTAAGGCTTTTAATTTATGAGTTCTGTAGGAAGTCATCTAAAATGTAGGCTTCAATGAGAGCAGGGTTATAGCAAAAAAAAAAAAAAGAAAAAATTCTGAACAGGTGAATTATTATTCTGGGCATACATAAAATCTTACTCAGGATCCCAAACAACCATCTTATATGGTGAATATCTGTAGGAAGAATTCAAAGTATCTATGGGAGTGGTGCAAGTGTAAGAGTGTATGTTTATATATATACCATCTGTCTCTGCCTCTCTCTCCTTAACTATCCATCTATCTACATGAATGCTTGCATGTATGAATTTCCAAATATGCTGACGACCAAGCATTGAACTTCAGTGTGCATTTGTGTGAAATAGGTCATCATGTGAATTTATATCAGTACAAGCAATTTATGAGTACAGAAGAGCTAGGGCCTGGTTTCTAGAGGTACATTTCTGCAGTGATGACCAGTTGTAAATACATCCTGGGGTCACAAAACACCTATCCATTTCACTCCAGTGATCAGCCTTGCTTCTAGGCAAACTGCTGATCTACATGGCACCTCATCTACTCCACACTGCCAGCAGCTGTCCAACCCATACACTGTCAAACAGAGGGCTTGATGGAAGGGGGGATCATGCTGAGCTGGTGGCCAGCTTTGTGAGCCGCCTTCTGCTGAATGTAGCTGACATCCTCCATATTCAGATCCAAGGAGCATAATTGCTCATTATGCTTACAGTGAAAATCAGCTGACAAGCAGGAGGTGTGGAATAGCTTAAACAGGGAGGACTTCAATTTTCAAGTGCAGTTATTTTGAGAATCCAGTAAATGAACAAGACTAAATGTACAAGGAATTTCAGAAGGATAATGACCACCTTTGTTCTTACTATGGTCACATGTATTTGATTATGTGTTATGTGATTATATATTTATGAACCATTATGAATTAAAATGTCTGTCAAAAAGACCTCTAGCTCAATGCAAGGCCTTCATTCTGAAAGTATTTGTAGAAAATACAAATGTTCTAGAATGTTACACCATTGTTTTTAATGCTCAGGTATCATAAATAGACTGCCATGGTAATACTCCATACATGTGTATTTATAGGACCTAGAAATTGCATAAAGTTTCTGCAACTTTATCCCCCATACAAATCATGTCTGGCGTTTTTTGAAAGCACACACTTTGGTGCCATCATAATAGTACCAAGAAAAACCACTTCAAATCCCTTACTACTTCTGGAAACCTTGCTCTTATTTTGCACATTCTCTTACAAGTGAAACATATAAATTTGTTTTTCTACAGACCAGAGTTTTAAATTTTTCTCTGGTTCAAACTGATCCAATCAGAAGATTGTTTGTACCTTCCTTATACCTGTGCCGTTTCAAGGGCTAATGTCCCTTACATTCACACTGGAACTGTGTGACAATTACAGCAAATAGTTCCATGGGAAAGCAATACTAAGAAAACAGTGAACATAGTCTTATAATTAAATTTAATAGCTAAAAGTATAAAATGCATGATCTGTATGACTAGCTGGCTCTGTTCTGATTAATATCTAATTGCAGTTCAGATGCTTAATGCCACAAAACAGATTCATTTTCACCCTGTACTAATAGGAACAATATGACACACTTCTGCCTATGTACCTAGTTAGAGTTTAATTCCGTGATGGAGAATACACAATGGAATTAATCTTCTGCATTTTGCTGCTGCTCCTGAGCGATGCTCCAGTGGTTTACTATGCTCAGATCCCTAAAAGGGACTCAGCTTCCCATTCCTTTCTGTTACTCTGAAAACAAAAGACAACTGTTTTGTGTAAACTTCTCTTCCCTTTCTCCATATAATTCTGTATTCTTATCTATGTAAAGATGGTTTTGAGATTTGTCTCTGAATAGAAACTTAATCCCTGAATCCTAAAACACAGCCTTGTGGATGTCTGCTGTGTTTATGCAGAACCACACTGAGATCCAGCATTCTTTAAAGAATTCTTTAGAGAATCAATATTTGAGGTGAAGAAAGCCCAAAGGCCTGTAATCTCCTCTCTCATTCTCGACAATTCTTTCTTTGCATTGTCTTTTAGGGGAAGAAACAGGCTCCTTGCTCTCTGTAATCGCTTAGAGGCAGTCTCTCACTCCCTACCCATAGCTAGCACTTGATGGTAATGACCTTTTTTGTGTGTGTGTGTCCTCCAAACCTCTTTCTTCTGTTTCCCTTTTTCTTTCTTTTTTTTGGACATGTGATTCTCCTATGTCTTCCGCAAATCTTGTATTATCATGTCCCAGAATCTCAAAAATGTATTGTTTATCTCAGTGTACTCTGAGAAGTAATATTCTTTGTTGCCAAGTCAGGAATCATAAACGGCAATCAGCCACTGCTTCTCAGTCAGTCTCTTCCTCTGCAGTACTTTGCTGAATGAAGTCAGTCAGTTGTGCATACTGGACATACGTAATAGTCATGGGGTATAGGCTCAAGGAATTTGAAGGAGTTGGACACTCTCTGAATAGGTTCTGATATACACACTTGCTGTGTGTTAAAGTAATTTAAAGTTAAAAAGGATTGAGAGTCTCTAAAAGAATGAGTGTATAGTCTGAATCTAACAATCCTGCCTTAGTTCTTTGCTAGATATTCATATATGCATATGCGTATAGATAGTGCAATCTAGTGAAGTACTATTGTTATGTTGTTCCTTAGGAGAAGATCACACCCCAAGTTATCTGGTTAGCTAGTTAGGCTGTAGTGGTCAATCAATGTCTACCTAGGCAATATGGAACATTTTTATTTAGATGGAAGCTTCCACAAAGCCATTAGGCTGTTAAAGCTATGAAGCCTGCAGACAAAACCAACCTTTTTGATTATGTTTGAATTAACTTCACCCAGATGTTAATTTTTCTTAATTTCACCATTACTGCATGCATGAAATTGACACAATTTATAGAGTGCAGGTTAGAGGCAGCACTCCCTATTATTTCTCTCAAATGATAGGTGAGATGCTTGAAATTCAGCACAGCATGATTGTAGGGCATGAGTTTATAAACAGCTGTCATCAGTTATCTGTCTTTGTTTTAAAGGATCAAAGCAAAAAATATCTTTCAAATCACTTACTTAAGGAGAGTCTACGTAATGAAAAGAAGACTATTTGTATTTTATATGTGGATGGTTTCCTTAAATTTCTTGATATGACACTATAAAGTTAACATGCCTTACTGAAATGTCTGAATGAGTGTACAGGGGTCTTGTACACCACCTCATGTTTGCAAAGTTAAAATGACCTTCAGCAGGAATGTAGAAATGATTGCACCAAAATTATTTGAAAAACAGTACTGTAATTTGTCAAAACCAATATTGCAAAGTCTGAAAAGCTGTAGCATTTTTTCATTTCATTGCAAAAACATGGAAAAACAAAAGTCATGTCTGCAGAGAAACTTTGCAGAACTATTGGGGGGGAAAGGAAGTTTAACTCCCTCAAAAAAAGAAAATAAAACAGAAACTTAGGTTGGAATTTAAAAAATGGGAGTTTTGACATGAATAATGCTTGTAACAACATGCAAATTTGAAGTCTAAATTGTGGTAGTGAGGAAATGTTTGGGGGATTTTTACATCCTTAATTAACAATTTTAATGTCAAATTAGGACCCTGGCTGTCACTGTGTTTTCAAATGAGAGGGTATCAAATCCACCTACTTCATTCTGTTCTTCCTTATTCACCTCATCTGCTTTACCAAACTAGAAAACAGTATTAAAAAAAAAAGTGAAGTTACCTTTTTTTATTCAAGCGAGCAGCTATAACCCTGAACACATGAAAGTATGGGGGAGAACCTGACTCAGCTTTGAAAAGAAACAGTAAAAATGCTTGTGTTAATACATTAATTCATAGGAGAAACAGCTGCATGAAATACAGTGCTTACGGATTCCAACAAGGGACGTGGGTCTTGCCAGCATATCCTTATATTTCCTTACAGCATTGCAAATGCTAAGGTTTCTTTCTACTTCAGAAATGTTACTTCATATTCCTATGACTGCAAAAAAAAGAGAATAGTTTATAAAGCCTACTACCATTTTTTTCAGCTGACTTGCTTCATCTGACTATAGCCATTTCCAAGGATACTTTTAACCTAAGTATAATACAAACCGATGCTTTGTTCTTCAAGTAAAAGATTGCAGTCTGCATTTATTTCTCATGCCAGTGGGAAACCCAGACTTTCTCAGTGGATTGTCATAAATGCACTCTACACTGCTCTAATGCTTAATGCAAAGAATACCTGGATATTTTCCATCATTATAAATAGCACAGATGCCCTATTTAGAGCAGTGCAGTTCCCACATTTAAAGCATTTTTGACATTTTCTACTGTAAGAAGCTCTTCTATTCAATTAAAGCATAAACAGACTTGAGGTTTAAAGTGTGCTTTGCAGCTTTTCTATTTCAGAAAAAAATGAAATCGTTCATTAACTTTGGTTTGCTAACAGACACTTAGCCAATTTTCTTTTAAAGAACTGATTAGTTGAGAAATTATGCTACTTTGCTTTGAAGCAGGGACACGAACTTCGGTTTGCTTAGTTTGTCAGAATTTTGATTATACAGATCACAAAATGTGTTGTATCCTCTGAAAAATCAGGCTACAGATATGTTAAAGTGGGATTTCTGAATTATCCTAAGTACTAGTGGTTTTGCATTCAGTTGCCAATATGAATATTTTTTGTTGTTGTTTTTATTAGTTTTATGGGTATAATGTCCCTTTACCTTCCTTGTGAAGTAATCACATTGTAACAACAGAAAAGTCCTCACTGAAATTAATAGCTCTGACTTTGTAAGAGTCTTTGAATTGTGGGCTATAAACCAAGCTGGCAAAACAAAGTGTAAACAAAATATTGGATAGCTGCCCAGCTAAACACAGTTCACCTATACAATAAATAAGGCAGATCCCTGGAATAACTTGTGGTCACATAAATAAAACTTCTTTATTTTAATATAGACAAGAAAAAAAGATTTTTTTCTTGATTACCCAGTTTACTAATGTTTAAGTAAGCGCCTGACATTTCAAACATAATTTCATGTAATAAAATTTGGTTTTGTGTTTTATAGAATTTGTACATAATATATATTGTAATTAATAGTACAGAATGATGTTTATATAATAAATATGATTGCATGTTTTATTATTCCTGCGATAAATGCTGTTCCATGCATAAAATGTGCTGCTTGTATCTCAGAGCCATATGGAAGTAATTAGTGTTTCACCTAAGCAAGCTTACAACTTTTCTTTGGATTTTGTGAGTTTAAAAACAAAATTGGTAGTAGTTATACTAGAATTTTATATAATTTAGTCTGTCTGAATGGGGACACAATGTACTGCTCTTTCAGAAAACACATGCTTTCAAAAGCTTGTGTTTCTGAATTTGGAAAGAAGCAGCAGCTCCTGTCATTCTGTCTTCAACTTCTATAGGAAATAGGTAGTTGATAGGCCAGATTCTCAGCTCACCTAGCTCTGTTGACATCTTCTTTGGTATAGTAATTAGCCCAGCTAAGGATCCAGCCCTTCTGAATGGATGGAAGGAAGCACAGCTAGATATAACCAATTTAGCAAAGGAAAAATAAACAGTATGTTCAAGTAAGGTGTATTGTCATGAGAAAATAAGTGGTTGTGTTACATTGCAGAATATTCTAAATGGTTTAAATCTAATTTATATGATTTGAAACCATGTTCTTCAAGCCTATGTAATTGCCATTTAGCAATGGATTGTGCTATTATTATGTCTAGCTTTTCCCATAATTTTTACTTTAATAGTTTATCTTTTTTCTTTTTTTTCTCTCTCTTTTTTTCTTTCCTGCTTAATGCGTCTTGTCTCTTGCTGTGCTCTGACCCTTTAACAAGTGTCCACATGGAGTGGATTAGTCATGCTTCATGTGGTCTGATCTGAAGTCCACTGAATTGAATGGAAAAGCTACTGTTAATTTAATAGCACACTGGCTCAGCCAGTCAAGAGACTAAGAATATGCAGATTTGCAAGTGTGCTTGAATATTTGTAGGGCTTTGGAAATTATTTCAGCAGAAGTCCAAGACCAATTGGACCAACTGAAAGTTCAGCATCATCACTTAACTTTAGGTCCACCAGATACAACACTGTGCTTTTACAAAACTGCTTCAAACCCAAATCACATTACACTGACAAACCATAGCCTTTCAACAGACAAGCTTAGCTGTTTTTTAAAGTGTATTAACAAATAATAAAAGAATAAATGATAGCTGGCTTTATTGAATCCATCAGCCATCTACAGACATACATGTCTCCAATAAAACACTCCAAGGATAGTAGGCCTAATGTAAAACCTGGAGTGGAATCTTTACACGATATGTATCCTTTGTCTGTTCTGTGCTCTGGTGTGGATTTGAGGAAATTAACTGTAAGAGAAGCATTTGGTTTAGGATCTGCTGTGATTAGAACTGATCTTCAGGCCCTCTCTGTGACCAATGAAGTGGTAGAGGATTTCTCACTTGCTTTAGATTACAACTCACTTGATAAAATTTGTGTGTGTTTGCCAACTTTCCTGTCTTCAATTTCAAACAGCACTAATGAATGACAGTTTTATTTAAAGATCATATAAAACCACAGAACAGTGCTTTTTCTATTCTGCATCTTTGAGTCAAACTAACTGAAAATAAATGTACTTGGTTTTGATACCTAAAGTACTGAAGACACCTTTTCTGCTCCTAGGATCTCTCACACTAGTGTTTCTGTTGCTGCCATGTTGTTCTTAGAAGTATTACCCTAGAGATGTACTTTGCTTCTTCTAGAAAAAACATGTGTGGAGCACCAGCTACTCATTCTTAGTAAGGGCATCCCAGCCAACTGTACAGTCACTTGACTTGTGTGCCTCTTATCCCGCTCTAGTAGAGCCTAATGATTGTCGAGATAGACCAGCCTCTTCCTCTCACAAAGGAAGGTTTTTCAGGAGGACTAAGCTATTCACTCTAACCACATCAATGTTTAAAGAGCCTTGTCGCTTTGCAGAACTCATATCCTCTGAGTTAGGCACTCAGGTTCACAGGAGACTAGTGAGTGAGGAGGCCAAAAAGCTAGTCTATAGAAAAGGCTGAGGAAGGGTAGACCCCCATTTCTTTTAGCAGGTTGGAAAGCACTTGCGTACTGTTTTGGAACATGATGAAAATCTCAAGCTGTGTAGTCTGACTTGAGCTCTCTCAGTTCTTCCTCTCTGATAATCACTGAAAGAGCAGCATGAACTAGAGCTGAGTAGTGACTGTACTGACTAAAGAGGAGGGAGAGCTTGACTGTATTTTTTGCTTCAGGTATGTCATTCTGGCTGTGGCTGGAGCAAAGGTCTTCCATGCACAGTGTAAGTGATCTTAGTATTATCGAAACTCATCAGTCAAAAGAAGGCCACTTCCAGACATGCCTTTTGGGTGAGATGTCATTGGATTTGTATGCTGAATTGTGCCCGCAAATGCCATTGTATTTGGCAGATACCATTTAGACACTCCCACTTAATGCTGTCAGGTCTTGTTGACTGTGTGTGCTTGCTACAGAAGAAACTGGGGAGTCTTTGGTGCTAAGGGAGGCAAAAAAAAGTAGGTTGTAAAAGGTACAGGTGGAGATTTTGAGAATGGAGAGATGCAAAACATGCAAAAGATCATTTTTGTGGCTAGAAGGAACATACAGTTGTAAACTGGTGTGTTTGTCTATTCGGTTTGCTTCATTTGTTTTAAAGACAGAGTTGGACTGCAGAGCGGGAATCTGAGTCCAGTAATCTGCCCAGTATTCAATAGGTTGCCCAGATCTTTCACGCAGCAGTGAAATTTAGATCCAGAGTTGCATTTGTCTGAAAGCAAAGAGCAAAAGAATTCTGGCCCCAAACTCCACCTGCAGTCATTACAAGTGCAGTCTCTGAATTTCTCTGGGAATCTCAGGATTTGGTGTTCCCTTGTCTCTGCGTTGCTCTGAATAGCAACTTTGGTTTGGGCTCCTCTTTGATTACTGTGTTTATAGAAACACAACCAAATAAGAGCATCTGAGTAACTGATGGTTTTATTTAACTTCTGCTAAGTAGTCTTCTTTACTATCTAGATTTCTCCCTGCACCAGAAAACCCTAAAACCAGAAAACCCCAAAGCATTCGCTATCAAATGATTAAGGTCCAGTCTGTCTCTTGACCTTTTTCTTACAAAATGAGAACTTAGAGTTATTTGTTCTTCAGTCTGTTAAGTAACTGTTCTTGAACCTATTCCAGATCTGAAGGGCTATTCTTAGGAATGTGTTCAATATTTACTTGAATAAAAAGATCTTAACCTCGGCTCTTTTTAAAAATGCTTTTTCATATCCACATTCCAAAGAAAATAAGTCACTATCATATACCACAAAGACTTGTTATATAAACCAATTTAGCCAGGTAAGCAAAATGATCTATTGGAGAGAAAAGAGAGTCTGAAATATTTGTTTGATCTTTGTTTTCATATTGAAAATGCAGGTCACAGAAAATGGGGGGAATGTCAGTTTCTGTTGTTTGGTATAAATTCTCAAACTTGCCTTTCAGCATAAAGCAGAGCTGGTAAAGGAGCAAATGACCTGAATTCAGAGGAAAACACATGTGTGCACTGCTCAGGCACTTCAGGTGGAGTTGTGACTGTATATCTAACTGATGGCTTGAGATCAGGAACCTTTTAAAATGAAACACTTACTCTTTGGTATTAGAAATACATCTTTGCTCAAGGGAACACGACTGTAAAGACTAGAATAAATTAATAATCTTTCTTTTCCTTTCAGTGTTTCTCAGCTTTCTGTCTGAGTGTACTAATATATATGAGTGAAGGAACGGGTCCTCTGCGCAGTATAAACATCCTCCAAGATAATAATTTTTGTGTACTCATAGTGAGAGACTGTGCCCCAAAGAGAGACAGACAAAGCAAAGGATTCCTAGGTAAAGGATTGTGAATTGTGAAGTAAAACAACTCTGTGTCACCTCTGAATGTAATCTGTTTTACCCAGTGCTGCATTTTTTCAATTGTAAGACCATGATAGAAGTGTACTTGTCATCTACTTGAATCCCAGTCCAGTAAAACAATATTTGAATAAAATCTCCTAAATTATATAAAATCTCACACAGTGCCAATTCTTTGAGTTCCTAGACACCCTCATATAATATGTGACAGTATATAATATATAATCTCCATTATTTGTGAGCTGCTTAAATGAGATATAGATTGTTTGTAAGTGCAGACAAATCCAAGCTGGCTCCAGGCAGAGACACGTTAAGTTTAGGTGAGCTTATTAATTTAGGCATAGCACTTCATAGAAGTGGCTATATTTTTTCCAGAACCAGCAAATCCAAAAGCAGTTTATGTGGTATTGCACAGCACAAAGTTGAAGCTTAGAAAGTCCTATTAGCTCTAAGTTAGCAGCTTGAGCATTTCTGAACCGTGCACCTAGGGTTCGAAATGCTTTGGAGGGTGTGGTGACACCCCTGTGTCACTCCATGTGAAGACTGTTTGGATTTAGCATGGATTTATCAGTATGCTGTAGTTGTCACTACATTACCTTTAAATACTCCAAGTGTCAGGAGAATATATTACTTTGGCTATGGGAAACTGGGCCCAGAACTTCGGGGCTGCACCTGAGCTAAGCCTGCCTCAGACCAAGAAGAGAGAGGAAACAAGAGACAAAGACGTTCATGTGAATGTGAGAGGAACCATTAGCTCACCTAGATAATAAGTTCAAACTAATAAACAATGGTGAATGACCACATGGGGATCCTCTATAACATGCTTTCCCATTATTTCCATAGTACTTACATTACTGGGGTTATTCCATTTTCCAGCATAACCCAACAAACCATTCCTCCATATATGGGAGAGTCGATAGTATTTTATAACCTGATTGGCACCTTGCTATTAGAGAATAACTGCACTGATGTCAGTGGAATTACACTAGCATGAATTAATAAATTGGTGCAGTTATTTAAATAAAAAGAAACAAATTGTCAAGCCTAATCTGAATATCCCCCCCGCTGCCGCCACCCCCCCGCTCAAAGAAACCATCTGGAGCTTACATGAATGAAGTATTTTGTCATCTTAGAAAGTTGTCCTTTTTACAGTTAAGAAACAGCCAAACAAACAAGAAACCACCACCCCCCCGCCATTTCCAATAAGGTGTCTTCTCAAACATCGCTGTAATGTATCTGTGAAGACCTATCTTCTGTGAAGTTTATCTAACATGTAAGCACAGCTGGATGGATGCACTGATGTTTTCTTTGCAATAATTTTCTAAAAAGTAGATGTGGGACTCATTATCAACAGGTGAGATCTGGATTATTTTTTTCTTGTTGCTGATCAACATAGACTAGGACAAACTATAGGGCACAAATATATACTATATCGCCTAGATAGAATAGGTATTTACTGACGATGGCTTTAACGGTTTACATTATCCAGCAATATATGTAGCTTTTCAGGTCCTGCCATGCTGAAGTATAATCTTGATCCCAAACATATGTTAATAGAAATTGATCAGAAAATTTGCAAAAAGCCTTTTGATAGCACCCGTCATCGTAAACTTGTTGAGCCTTCAGGGTTCAGCAATAAGCATAGCTCATCAGTCCTTACTATATGAACCCTAACCCTCACTATAGCCTAATGATATCTGCCTGATGCATAACCACCTGCTTATGCTTCCTACCAGTAACTCTTACTCTGTTTGCCCTTGACAGCCTGCTATTCACAGCTAAGTGAGGGGTTAAAGGGTAGTAAGGGAGGATTTTCTAGAAGTTCTAACAGCTAAACATCACATGAATAAAATACAAATCAAAGCAAACTTCCTTTCTGCTTATTCACTTCCATGTAGTGGATTGGTCTGTGGTATCTCTTGGCCTTAGCCAAGAACTGAGATCACCTAGTGTAAAAAACTGGTTGAGTTTGTATTTTCTAGGTTATTTTTGTGAAAAAAAATCTGCTTAATGACTTTATAAAAAATGAGAAATCAAGTACATCTACTAATTTGCTGTCAGAAGACTTGAAACCACATCAGAGTGAAAATACTTTAGGTAAGAGGGGAAAAGCAAGGAAGACTTTGAATAATTGCATAATATTGATTGTCAGTGTATTTACTCCAAGGTCACCAGTATATTAACACTCAGTAATGACTGCTATATCCTGAGGATGTTGCAGAATCTCTTTTCCAGTTGTTTATGTCAGGTCTGCTTAGTTTGCCAAAGGCTAGTAAACAGATGAGCATAATTAGGGCTTCCACAAAGAGAGTCTTGTTAATAATCAGTACCAGGATGGCTATATAGAGCAGTAAAGAATAATCATATTGCTACTTAGCCTTTCTCTGCACTGTCTCTCCAGTCAGTTTCTAACCAATATCATAGGTAGCTCAGTAGTTGTGTAGCTCAATAATAATACAGGAATATGAAAATGAACATGCTTGTATCATACCATTGGCAGCCTGATACTTGTAAAGATCAACGTAACTATTTATGTAGACCTCACAAATGTGCATAAGGACTCAGAAAAGTCAACCTATATCTGCCAAATGCAAATGCTTAGCAGAACCCCCAACTTTAGAAGTTAGGTGTCCTGCCACCTCCTGTAGTGTATAGTGAGACCCTCAGAATAGGAATCATAGAGACCATTAGGCTGAGCAGGAAAATAACAAGTATGAATACTTTAAGGGAAGAATAATAACATAGGTAATCAACTACCAACCACTTACAGACCAGAAAAATCAATGAGGTTTCCTTCTTGTCTGTTGTTGGTAGGCTGGATAAAGAGCTGAACACTAAACAAGTTAGTAGAGTTAAGCTACTGCAGAAACTAACTGCACGTCTTCTGCTTTGTGGTAACCTTCTGATTTGGGACTAAATGCATTGGTTTTGTCCAGCAGTAAATTGCCTTGAATTGCCTTGCAGGGAAGAACAGGGCAATTTAAATATGGCATGAATGTTTCCATCTGCACATAAATTCCTTTTTTTCTCAAGGCCCTGTTCAATATTCTCAGAGGGTAAGAGCATCTCTCCTGTAAACATATATTGAGTCATTTTGGGTTCTTTCAGCAGCAGTCCATAAAAATATCCTCATGTTCCATCTGAAAAATAATTCACATTGCTGTTTTCTATTTCAAGTTGAATCAGAAGTTCCTTAGAGGGAGAGAATTTGGGCTGCTGGAAAAAAAAAACAAAACCCCAAAAATGAATCAATGATGGGGTAATTATTCACAAATATGTTCATTATTTAGCCAGCTGTGTACACAGGACATCACTGCCATTAAAAGCTGTGAAAAAAATACTTTTTTTTCTCAACACTTGTGGCTCCAACTATTTTTGACAAATCATAGTGAAATTTGCATCTGTTATGTCTTACATTTGTGATCTTAAAAGGAAACTGCAAGTTTCTTGGCACTGTAAAGTCATACCTATGTGTTGCATTAAAAATGGGTCTGTTTACTTTCTTTGGCTTTGTAATAGAAAAACAAATGTTTTAATCACTATGGGGAAAAGTACTGTTTATTTATAATTGCACCTGTTCTTGCATAATAGGAAATACAGTTTGAGCCACGGTTTCCTGGAATTGTTGTCTGACTGGTACAGTTGTTCACTAAATCCGATACCCTTGTGCTGTCTTTCAAGGGATGTTTTATTTCCTCTACTTTATTTATTTATTATTTAAATGCCTGGCATGTTCCTCTTTACATTGGTAACCTAGCTATGTTTCCTGAGCTTCCTCTGTGGATGTCTTTCAGGCCTGGACAGTAGCATCCAGTGTCTGCAAATTAGCATTCCTTGATGAAGTTGACTTAACAGTCAAATGCATGTGATTGTGGGCCAAGTTGGAGGTAAAGAAAACAGTGTTCTACAAATTATAGGAGCTGCTTGGGAAGCTTTTTTGGTTCTTTGCCCTCCTTAGAATATTTTGTTTACTTTCAATCTCAAGGTTTGCAAACCAGCCTTATCATTTCTACCAGTTGCAAGAATTGTACCCCTGCCCAGTGGCACTTCCTTCCCTCACCCACAGGGTTTCAGTTGTAAAAGTTTTCAGGAAATATTAAAAAGACTTCATGATGTATGTTTCACCAATGAAATAAAAGGAATTGAAGTTCACATTTAGCTTCTTTCTAAGTCCAGAACCTTTATGCATGCACCTCTGAATGGGGGAGTTGCTGAAGTCCAGGCAGACCCCTACTAAATCCCATATCCCATTAGTAAGAACAGAGATTTAAATAAGCAAAGTGATTTCACCTGCCTAAATAGTAGGGAAGCATACACTTTCATGTTCCTTAACAGATTAAGTAAACTTTTAATGGCTCTAAAAGGTAGATGCATCTTAAATGAATCCATGGGGAAAAATGGCTAGAAAATGAAATTTCTGACCTATGGAAAACCCTTAACATTTGGATTCTTTTGGTTTTTTTTACTCCAAATGCAAATAAAAGTTCATAGTTATAAAATTTCTTGTTGAAAGCAAATTTTGATCAGCAATTGTTGGTTATGTCAGCCTGAAAACCTGGATCAATAGAAAAAAATAATTTAGCTGGAAAATTGAATATTTTTAGCTGTGATTAAAAAAATAGAAATTATTTTTTCTTCATGGATTTTTTCTTTTCCCTCTTAGATTTTGTAGAAGGTTATAAGTTCATGTTGGTAAGCAAGAAATGATGAACAAACATAACAAAACCAAAAATATGTGAAAGCTAAGCAGTGAGTACAGCGTATATTAAAAATGGAAAATATTTTTTAAAAAGAAATTATTGCTTGAAGGGACTAAGGCTGAAATTTAGCAATCAGATGAAGTAACACTGTAGAGGCCTGAGACTCAGACCTTACTAAGCTGATTAAATTACTGACTGCTGCTGAATGGAACATTTTTGTCATGTCTGGCAATGTTAGGGGAAGGATAACCATGAGGAAATGGCTGTGATCGCCTTTCCAAAGGACTAGGTCCAAAGACAAGGTCTACAAATTTTTAAGAACACATGGAAGCCTTAGGAAGTTAGAGGAGGAAGGAAGAAGAGTGGATGTTTAAGTTACCTGTGCTGCAGATGTTACCAAATGGTCTACAAGGGAAAAGTGGCCTGTTAGTATGGCTCTGCAAAGAGGAAGTGTTGATCAGATAAGACTTGGGCAAATGTTTCTGAAAGCTCAGAACAGCAGACTGTATAGTGTCATA
This sequence comes from Haliaeetus leucocephalus, assembly GCF_000737465.1. Taxonomy (NCBI): domain Eukaryota; kingdom Metazoa; phylum Chordata; class Aves; order Accipitriformes; family Accipitridae; genus Haliaeetus; species Haliaeetus leucocephalus. Next base: position 7,245,997 of record NW_010973002.1, on the reverse strand, counting down.
GGCATACCCTTGAGTATTAAGGGGCCTGTGATTAGTAGAGTAAGTCCTAGCTCAAATCTTTATTGTGATATTCTGAGGAGCTGTAGTATCTGGGGAGGCCACAGGAAGGTTATGGTTTTGTATATAAATTGATTTTCACTGTCTGGTGGTTTATGGAAAGGTTGTGATGTCCTTCACTTGCATGACTAGCATCATACCTACCACTCCTTTAAAATACACATAAATTCAAATTTTCATAAAGACAACACGGAAGTATTGGTGAACAAATAGATCCACGCCCTGTTGCAGATCCTGCTTTAGGCAGCTTTGCTAAGGTTGTGTAAATGTGTCTAGCATACTCAAATCAGTGATTTAAGCAAATTTTCCACCTGGTACAAATGATCTCCCTGTCATATGGAACTAACTTCTCTCTGCTTCTAAATGGCTTTCACGTACTCTGGAGGGAACAGATTGCTTTTCCATAACTGCAATATATTCTAGAGGTTATGCCTTGTCATTGTAAAGCTGAAGAGATCAGAAACCAGTCAACTCACTGTGTGGAATGTTATTAGTGCAATATGACCTCAGCTGGAGAAGACTTGAATTATCTTTATGAAAAAGTTTTCATATTTAAAAGTCAGATATGATGAGGCCATTTTTGGTATGTCAATATCAATCAGTGCATTTATGTACACTGCACGTCTTTGTGTCGTGGTTTAACCCCAGCCAGCAACTAAGCACCACGCAGCCGCTTGCTCACTCCCCCCCCCACCCCGCCCCGCCCCAGTAGGATGGGGGAGAAAATCAGGAAAAGAAGTAAAACTCTTGGGTTGAGGTAAGAACGGTTTAATAGAACAGAAAAGAAGAAACTAATAATGATAATGATAACACTAATAAAATGACAACAGCAGTAATAAAAGGATTGGAATATACAAATGATGTGCGGTGCAATTTCTCACCACCCGCTGATCGACACCCAGCCAGTCCCTGAGTGGCGATTCCCTGCCCCACTTCCCAGTTCCTATACTAGACATGACGTCCCATGGTATGGAATACACCGTTGGCCAGTTTGGGTCAGGTGCCCTGGCTGTGTCCTGTGCCAACTTCTTGTGCCCCTCCAGCTTTCTTGCTGGCTGGGCGTGAGAAGCTGAAAAATCCTTGACTTTAGTCTAAACACTACTTAGCAACAACTGAAAACATCAGTGTTATCAACATTCTTCCCATACTGAACTCAAAACATAGCACTGTACCAGCTATTAGGAAGACAGTTAACTCTATCCCAGCTGAAACCAGGACACTTTCCCAGATCCTCAATGAAAGTAAGTTGGGTTTGGGAATTTAAAATTAATTTTACCTTATTTTCAGAGCTTTCATTTTATTTAAGCACATTCTGGCATCTGGCAGATTCAAGGCAGAAAAATATGTTTAAGTTGACATTTCCTATTGTTAACGTCTACAGACAGGCAAATCCACACAGATTGGGAAGTGTTTTATGGAAGAAAATGACTTCATGTGACATAGCTTGTTTTCTTGACAGCCTGGGTCGATGACAATGTTTTTAATTAAATAGATTAAAAAATTGACATTATTCTAAAAGCTTAAGGGTTAAGAATTATAAATAATAATTACTTCCCAAATAGTTTACTTAGGAAATTTTATAATTCTTAGGGTTTTTCTTTTTAAGTTATTTTTGAAAGTATCTTCAGATTAGGTTGAAGTTAGATTTGTGCATATAGCTGCTTTAAGTCCTGCTGGAAGTGTGGCTAAAATTATATCATTCTGGGGAAAAATTTGTTGTGATTGGGGTTGTAAGAAAGTTGTAATTTGCTAACACAAAGCCAAGGCAGCATTACCCAATGATCAGGTCATCGGACTGCATCGCAGGAGAGCTGAACTCTATTCTTGACTTGCACGCTGGCCTACTGGGTGACTTAAGGCAAGCTGCTTGACATCACTTAGTATGGCAGTTAGTGATCCTTATCTCCTTTGAAAGACAATTTGAGTTCTACTGATGGAAAGGCTTATTGTTACTTATCCTTATTTAATGTTATATTAATATTAATCAAGATAGGTATTTTCTTCCACATGAAAGCTGTTTGCTTTAGGAAGATTCAATTGTATTATTCTTGATGAGTTTTTCTGAAAATCTGTTCCTCTCATTGTATAATAGCCTAGTATTTAGCTTTTTGCACGTTTATAGGTTTAGGGAGAAACAGTAAATATTAAATAATTAATTTGATCTCCATTAACTGCCTAAGAAGGTGCACGGACTAGGTAATTAATGTTAAACACTGCAGCACATAATTTAGCATTTAAAGACTGCATTTGCTGCTAAACTGAACAAAGTACTTCCTTAATGGACTTGAGCACTGTACCGCCATTGTTCCTATGGTTCAATGAGAAGCAGGATCCCTGGTGTATGTTTCTTGTCTGTGCCTACCGGTGCTCTCCCAAGCAGTGTCCAATTACGGGGGGAAAGGACATGCTAGGCATGATTCTCAATAATCATTTTAGAAGTTATTACCATGTTCTGGGAAAGAAAGACTTTTGCAATGTGGATGGGGCAAGGCTGTAATGCTTCCTCTTGGGACCAGGGACAGGTTTTATTTAGTGTTACAGTAGTAGTCAAAGATGGCAGACAAAATATGGCCTTCTATGACTAATTATACATCATATTTTGCTATTCCTGTTGTAGTTTTATCATAGTTCATTATGCTGAGAGGAAAACACTGAAATAATGATTGTGGTACTAGTAGTGGCAGGGGCATGGGTATATGTGTTTTGTACAATCCATTAAGAGTTTTCCAAGTATAAAATCTAGTATCACTTTAAGCAGGACCCATTATATTTTCAGTTACTCAGATGAAGCCAGCCTTTCTTTCTCTGACAGCCACACGTTGACATTTTACAAAAGCCAGACTCAGAAAAGATACATTACATATCTTGGGAAACAGCAAGTCTGATAATAGCGTACAAGGAAGTGATGACAATGGCTACTCAAGGACAATGTCATTGTTAGGATGTTGTTAGACATCCCAGATTCATCACAGATGGGCACTGTGTGCAGCAGCTTCTGCGGGTGTCCCACAAGGTTTGTGTCAGCAGGCCTGGCTAATGTACCTTCTTCTACCGGTGGTATTGGGACTTCTCAACCAAATCTAATCAACACCTAACACTTCTGCTTATGTCACATAAATGCATCATGGAATTTATGTTTGGATATTTAAGATCCACATATATTTCAAAAACTATTTTTTGGTCACCTTGAACTCTTAGGTTTAGGCACTTCCCTGCAAATGACTTTTTGGAGTATCTGTGGAAGCACAATGCAATGAAATGAAGAGAATAAAAGCACTAAAATTAGACACATTGCCAACTAATATGTTTCGGTAATACTCATGCCATAATTCAGAAAACAGTTATGTAACGTTATTTGAGTAACACGATCTGCCTAATCTGTATCTGACTCATGACAACAATATCATGCCTATGATCATGGGAGATTCACATGGATTTGTTTTCTTCTTGGGAAGAGTCTAGAACATTAAATTGCTGTTATAGACAAAGAAATTAATTCTCTTCCTACTAGAGATAATGTTCTCTACAGTACAGTCTATTAAATGAAAAAGTAGGTAAAATGTATCTGATCTTGAGAGTGAGGTATAGCTAAACTGTATATTGCCTAAATCATGAGCGTTTAAACTCTGCCTAGTTTTGCTTGCCCTTTGCTATACATTGGGACTCTATGTTCAACAGAGCAGATGTTCTCTGAAAAGATGTGATGAATAAGGAGTATTATCTGAATTTTGTAGACAAAGTGAAATTTAAGAATTTTGTAATCCTCTGCTAGGGAAGCTATAATCTTCTCTAGAGAACATCTCTCTAAAGAATGTATCTTTAGAGAAGGGGTATATTGCCTTTAAATGCCTGGGCATTTTGCCAGGGTGAGCCTTAGTCGTTTGCCTATGGTCTCTGGAGAACTAGCTCCTGCTGGTCTACTGAGCAGTGAGTCAGTGGTAGCATCCAGGGAAGGCTGGAACTACTGTGGATTCTCATTAAGTTCAGTGTGCCCAGAGCACATTAATCTGTAGACTGCCTTCTCTGCTTTTCAGGCTCAGTGAATGGCTATCACTTTGTGGGGGTGGCTAACAGTTTACTAAGGAGACACTTTGTTCAGGGATTTTGCAAGCCAAAATTCACTAATCTCTATCATCTCAAAACTACTATTGACTTAGGGAGAGGGACTCTTTTTCAGATGGTTTTGTTTGTTATACTTAACTCCCTAAAAAGGAACCTTTTTTGCCCCTTCCTCTGGGTCAGGTGCCTGTTTTAAACTTTGATCTAGAATCCAGAATGATTCACAGCAATACCGTACTGTTCACCATTGCAAAGCCAGCTGCTTTTCTTTAATGGGGTCTTCTCCAGGGCTAAGTGCATGAGCTGTAAAGCTTATTTTTTGCATTCTTACTAGCCATATGTAAAGAATTTCTGAATATCCAAACTCCCTTTTGTAGCTATGAAGATATGTTCAAATCTCTGCCAAATGATCCAAATCCCCACATTCTACCTGGACAAAATTTTGGCCAGGAAAAGGTTAAACATTCAGAGAAATAGAAATCCAAATACCTTTTGACTCCATCCCTTTTCCAGACTGAATCTGGCTTCTCTCATCACAAGAACAAACTAAATCTTGTCAAAATGTAAGTCTACTTTGGATGTAACCAGAGGGAAGAGGATTATGAGAATGATGGTTCAGCTCAGGAGAAATCTTCACGAATTTGTCTCTTTCTAATATAATTACAAGTAGTACCTCAGAAATGTTTGTCTGGCTTTCTGAAAACAGCAAGGAATTTGCTGTTGCCTCAGGCAGGGAATTTAATCTTGGTTTACATATTGTTCAGGAGTGCACTAATGAATAATACCCTGAGTAACTATTGCAGCAATTCCTGTGTCTTTGAAATATCATGGCTTAGCTCCATGTAGGATGCAGACGGTTAAACTGGTGAGAAATTGCTGAGGGTGGAAATACATCTAACACCTTAGCTGATGTGATTTCTACAAATTGCATCATATTTTTCTGAATGAGACACCAAAAACCACAAGAACTTTTACACCAGTATTTCCCATAACAGTCTTCCTAGCAAAATGAGAACAGTTTATTGTAATCAGAATATTGTACTTCCTTGTGCTTAAGTTTTTATTTATTGTTGATCACACTGTGCCAAATTTTCTCCTTTTCTAACCAGTCTTTAACATGATACTGTAGCTAACAAAGTACAGATTTCCCTGGGTTTCACCCAGCATATGTGCTGGAAAGTCAAATTACCAATGTTAAAAGTGTGCCTGAAAAGATAATATCAAAGTGCTCTAGGATTGAGGAGAGATTATATCCAAAGAGGAATTCAAACAAGAATACACTGCTTTTACACTTCCTGAATTTGTGTATTTTATATTCCAAAATAGACAGGGCCAGATCTCTGGATAGCATCCGTATTATACCAGTGCTGTTGGATTCTCATTGAAAGCCATCAAGTGAGGCTCCAGGAGAACAGAAGGATTTGAACAGCACACAGAAAAAAAACAAAGTTCTTGTGATGCTGCCATTAAACATTATATCACAATATGCCTTCAATTCTTGCATAATCTGAAATTCTGGGATTTCCCTGCCAGCTTAATTTTAGATCTATGGATTTTTAAATCTCACTTGTAGTCTTGGAAATAAGTGAGGAAATTTGGTCAATGATCAGTTTTGTCATGCTGATCTTATTCTCATAAATAATAACGAGAACCAATGAAAGACAGACCTGTAGGTATAAAATGTAATGACAGTTGTATTTTAACAACAAAAGCTTCAGGTGTGCTGAATAACAGGCATGATATAAGGCAGTATCTGTTGCAGAATCTGAGGTTTTAGCAACACATGACACACAAAGAGTGTTTATATTAGCTTTCAAGGCAACAATCTAAGTTCTTTGTTGTCTAGTCTTTACCACCCAGTTAAGTTTTCTAACATCTAAAATTTTCTTCCTAACATCTTAGGGAAGGATAGTTTTATAGGAGTTTGAAGCTTCATAGATTTGAATTGTATGGCGTACTTTTTTATTTGTTTGGGGTTTTTACATGTACAGATTGTATGCAAGACTAGAGATAATTCTGGAAGAAGCAAACAAGTAGGCAGTTGAACCTATCATCACTGACAGTCAAAATGGATACCAGTGGAGTTTTAGGATCACGTCCCTGGAATAGATGAAAGGGGCTAACTCCTGAAAGAGTGTGTGTGTGTTTGAAGAACAAGAGATAAGGAAGGAGGGCCTATGAAGAAATAAAGAATTGGCAATAAGCCAATTAGAAGACTTTGCAGATAAATTTTAAAGGACTCCCTATGACAAAAAGCTGAAAGATCTAAGATGGAAGAGAAGGATGTTATACTGTAATATTATTATAATACCAGGACAAGAATTGTAGCAGCTATACCTTAACAACAAAATCACATTCATATTCACACTCCAAAAGATTTGATAAAGACAACAAATTCCAAAGTAATACCAAGCGTTCTAAAAAAAACCCCAAACTTCCTCTTTCATCTTTAGATAGTGAATAGACTGATTCTTTTCAGCAATTAACATTTTGGAATCATATTCTTTCTAAAGCTCAAGAGACAATTATAGTAAAATTAGTAAAATTATAGTTTACTTAAGATGTATTGGCTTTTCTTCTCAGGTTGGCTTAGAATGAGGTCCTTGGAGAAAATCCATTCTTTCTTAGCAGGCAGGCTCTGAAAAACAATCTGTTTCTTCTGTTCTGTGTGTCTAACTAGCTTTTTCATTGCAATGTGATTTCCTACTGCAAAGCAAAGCAGAAGGAAAAAAAAGCTATACTTCTGTAGGGGTCTCTGCAAAGTAACTCCCTTAGATCCTTTATGAATGTCAAAGCTTTTATGGCAAACACATTCACCAACTTTTCTGTACAATGTTACTTGAATAAGATCTCCTTATCAACCACTTGAGTTCAAACATGCTGCCTGGCTTTTTTATATATTTGGAGTATGTGGCACTGCAAAAATTACCGGGAATTCCCAAGATCTTTTTAACTTTGGCTGTGACAACACCTAATATGTACAAAAAATTCAGAAGTCTCAAGAATCACGGAAAAGCCTTGTATTATTGACTAAAGGTACAGTATTTGAGAGCATTAGTGTTCAGGAGTTGGCCAGACATCCATCGTATGCTCTTCTCATGCAGTTCAGTCACTCCTGTGACTCAAAGGTATCAGATAACATAAACACGCTGAGGAAGACGGAGGAGGGAAATCATATTGTACAAAAGCCAGACAGAAGAGGAAGAGTTGTTAGAGCATGCAAAACCAGCCAGATTCCTGGCTGCTTGGCACAAACAAAAGGTAGGAGAAGCCTGATGGTGTAATGTAGTGTCATAGAGCTGCCAGTCAGACCTGTGGATAGATGAAGAAGTCGAGGGCGAAGTGAGGCAAGGGGAACCAGCTGGGATAGGAGGGAGGATAGTATGAGTGTTTCAATGAGCCTTAGCTACCAGACGCAGGGTGGGGAATCTGATGTCAAACTTGCAAGTTATGCCCAAGAGAGGGATCCGGAGAGAAGTACACTTCTGATAATGTCTGAATTGTGCCCTGTTTGTTCAGTGCTCTAATCAGATGTCTGTAACAGAAGACAGGGTGAGGACTTTTCACAGTTTTACTTTTTATAGGTGATTACAGCTTATTTCAAAAGGTTAGAGAGAACACAGTAATTGAATGTGTTGGTGCTGTCTTTGCACTAATGACTGAAGCAGATGGCAGAAGTGCTGTGCTACAGAGAAAGGAGAAAAAGGAAAGAACTGGTAGCTTCTGTGAAACAGCAGACATGTTATGTTCCTTGCATCTGGTCTTATGCCCATCACATTGCATTGTGAATATTTTTGCCAAAAATAATTCCCATTTTGTAACTTGAATTTTCATTTAAATGTGCTGGTTTCATTAATTGCCAGAAAAGTTGTCTCACATTAAAAATACAATTTCTGGTCAAATCCAGAGAAAGATCTACTTGAGAACAACAATGAGGAAAAGAAAAGGAGTTAGAATTTAGGAGCTGGTATTGAACTCCCAGCCTGAATCAAGCAGTGTGGAAAAAGAAGCTTGACTTTTCTTCATCTTAAATGAATGTACTCATTCAAGGCTGGGATTTCCCTGCTTTCTGACAAGAAATTTCAGCAGTTTCAGATTTGCCTAGTGCAACATGGAAACATTTCTTTAATAATTTCCTGCTTTTGTATAATTTTTAGAATTAAGCTATATCTCCAGTGAAAATGAATGGGACAAAGGGACATGAGCAGCTTGCCCCTATTCAAAAGATGGGAGTTAGGCTCCTAGCTTCACTAGCTCCTTTTGAAAGAAGTACCTCACAGTCATTTGCATCCAAAAATAATTTAATTCATAAGTGATATGACATGTACTCACTCTTAGTAAGTAGCAGATAGTTCTAGTTCTAGAACCTCCTGAACTGTCTGGCTTTGCCTGGTTTCCATCAGGTTCCAGACATCTTTTAGATTTAGACAAGGGTCAGATTAACATCCATATTTTTATGTGCTTAGTTAAACCTTTTGCTGAGGTTTGTTCCTTTTCTTTTGTAATTGTATATTGACATCTATATTTAAAAAAAAAAAAAAAAAGTTCTCAAAATTTCCTTGCTCTTTCCTCATTGTTCAAAGTGACAGGATAGCCATGATGGGATTTACAAGTACCTGCTGAAAAATAATTTGCATTTTCATCTGCGCATTAAACTGTTGGAAAAAAATCTGATGATCCTAAGTGGATCTGACACCAAATGCTCATGGTGCAGATAACAATTTTCATCATTATTAGACTCCTATTTCCCCATATTTTCTTCTCCCCCTCACTTAGTAATGTCAACAACTACAACACTTTTAGAATACCCTGGGAAAGAGAGGCTGCATTTTGAGCAGTTAAGACTGTACAAAATGTACCTGCAGAGCCTTGGAAGAGTTTGTGAATATGCCAGGGATCTCTGTTGTTTGTTATTAAGCGCAAGCTGTAACATTTACATCACGAAACCTTTACCTAACACTTTATCATAAAAAGTATTTTTTCTGTCTCTCCAAGTTCCAATCAATGTTCTGTCTGTAACCATATGGCCTCTACCCAGAGAATAGGATTCTCTTTAGGTTTTGGGGGCAATATCTTAAATCACATTTACTAGATGTGATTTTAGTTTTTTTTACTATACAGTTACCATGCTGTTTTCTAATCATCACCCATTATTTTGTAAAGCAAATAAAACTGTTGGGGCAAGATGCTGTCATGAGGATTAAAGGGAAAAAAAAAAAATCACAGATTGACCAATAAATAGACATTGATGAAAACTATTTTGAGGGAAAGAGATGCAGTTTACTTTGCAGCATCACAATTTGGAATCCAGGGAAATATGAACTAGAAGACGACAGGATAATAAACTTCTGAAGTTTATGACACTGGGAACATTCAAGCAAGTCTCCTTACAAGTTAAGAACAGATCCTTGTTCTATCTATTTTTTCATCACAACCCAGTAACACAAAACATGGTTCAATGGCCTGATGTGAATTCAAGATATCTGAAGAAGTATATGGTTGGACAATGCTGCAACTCCTCCTAACCCTAGCTTTAGATTACTTTTAATTCTGAAAAGTTATGTCAGAATCATCATTGTGTTACGTGTTCTGAGAGACTGCCAGTACTACAATAAATTTTGGTTTAAACCAGAAGTCCATCAAAATATGAGAGGAAGGTAGAATCTTAGGAATGACTTGTCAGTTCTTATAGCTTTGGTCAGAGGCAGGACCAAACGATTTCCAAGATAGTCTGATTCCTTCGCAGTTCCTTATCTGATGAACCAAAGTAAAAGGAGTGGTCAACACATAGCTAGTCTGTGGACAAGTCTAAAATATCTGGACTCAACGCTGGCACTTCCAAGAATCAAACTTGCAAAGCTGGTTGGTTGAAATCATGTCCTTGAGAAACATTGTCATCCACAAGAGGATTCGATGTGAGAGTCTCACTTTTTGTCCATTGCTGCAACAAATAGCAGAATCACAAGGTATATGTGGGGAAAAAAAAGAAATTCTGCATGCAAAAAAATCCAGCCCTTGACTCAGATATTTGTGTCTCATTTGGTGTATTCCTAAAAGACATTTAAGCTTGAATTTAGATAACTCATTTGGAAATAAAGGTTATATAGCTTGTAAAAAAGAGAACAAACTGCAGTATTAAATTTTTGCTCACCCTACCACTTCATGTACTGTAATGCAATATAAAATACCTCCCTCTATTCCTCTCCAGAATTTATTTATGGAGAATTGGGAGTAAAAGACTTCTTGAAGAGCTCATGAGGTTGGCAATTTAATATATGCTGAAATAAAGTTTTTCCATGTTGTTTCTGAGTGAGCGAAGAGGAATGTGAAACTTTCCTTCTATGTTAAAAGGAAAATGCTATTCTGTAGTCCAACCAGAGATGGTGATTCATTTTATATACCTGTCCTACTTCATGTGGTCACCACAGAGTATTAATACATTGGCTCCATGGACAGACATAAACCCATGGCTGCATCTTCTATATGCTCTTTGTAAAGTGTTATTTCAGTCTCGTTGCGTGTGTTTTATATGCTTCCGGACTTTGTGATCGAACCAGTCTTCTCTATTGAGGCTTAAGACCCTATTCAAGGAAACAGAGGGCAAAAATATTATACAAGAATCTTTGCCCTGAATTAATTCAGAAAAATGAAAGTTAGTCTTCTACATATAGTGAGTAATCACTCTATTCTTACACAGTCCTTGGAAAAATATTTGAATGATTTCTAGGATGCTGTGATTTTTCAACTTCTGTTATAGTAATCATATAATTGCTTCTTTTTGTACTTGCCCTGGAAAAACTGTTTTATTAGCACCCAATCAGTCCCCTAAAGTAAGGAACAAAATCTTAATCTTGTTAGTTCTATATGTCTTGGGAAATTGGGAGAGGGGGAGTTTTAAGGGGTAAAAGTTTTGTACATTGTCTCATTAAATCTTTCATAAGGCCTTATAAAACAGTGGCTTAGCATATATGCACTTTTTGCTGATACATTTACCAGTTTGTCATGATTCCACAGTACATTTGTAATAGCAGGTATGCAAAAGAACCTCTTAATTTAAAGGAATTAGCCATGCACTTGAAATTAAGCCAAACACTTCAGTTGTTTAAGACCTAACATGTTCAGGTTGATTCTACTAAGAGAATGAGAGATCAGAATCAAATCTGGCTCTCCTGCATGATGACATAAATCTGCACAAATTTGTTAGGTGCCATTATTAAAAGATAGCATTAATGATAATAACATCTGCACCTCACTGTAGTAATTCTTGTTTTCATGGACTTCTATCTGATGATCAGAACAGGTTTGCACTGAATGACTTCACAACAAATTCATCATGTAGCAAACCTTAAATTCTGTGAGTGAAAGAAAACAGATTTTTGAAATGCACTCATTCACATATCTTTCTAATAACCTTACTGTAAAAAAGAAAATGAATACACGTGCAATGTCCTTCATGTCTTAAAAAAACATCTGAAGTCATTATTGGCTTGTACCATGAACAAAGCTATTTGATTTTTTGTTTTGACTGTCATTTGCAATGTGTCAAAAATACACAAACGCACACTGCTTTCACTATGAGATTACTATGTGTGCAAGTGTGCTTTTTAGAACCCTTTGTTTTATTTTAAGAATTATTTTCTCTGGTTCCTTTTCCTGTCCGGTCTACTAAAAATATTATGTCCAAACTCTGAGCCATAAAAAGGTCACAAAAAGTTCATAAAATATGTATTATGGTTCTTTTAGTTCTGTCAGTGGAGGGGACATGGACGATAAACTTCAGAGAAAAATTGGTTTCCACTTTTTAGACTGATTTTAAAAATCATTTAACCTATTAAATATTTAAATATAAGAAAAACAGAAATTTAAAGATCAAAATGGAGAAACATCTAGCTTTTTATGTCATTGAGCAGATAAATTAATGCAATTTATCTGTTATGAATTATGCACAAAAAATGCCTTCAACTTATCACAGAATAATATTAAGCCTTTGAATAACAGCTTTACAACAATAGAACTTATTTTATCACTTGTCTGTATTTAATATAAGGTTTCTATCTTTATCATTAGCTAATGCATAATGTCTGTACATGCTAATGAAAATTTCTTAGGCTTCTTGCTAAAAACATTATGTGTGTCCCAATCCTGTACATTAGAGTGAGTGTGAGCTATTTACTGAATCAGTAAAAATGATGGAAAGGACTGAAATGTGGTAGGTACTTCAGTATCATCTGTTGCACTATGTCTGTCACTGAAGTGCAGTTTTAAAAAAAAATTATAATAGTAATAAATTAATAAAACTTTTTTTTAAAAATACAAACATATTTCAGCCTTCTATAATGACAGATAGAAATGATTAACTGAAAACAAGTAAGTCATAGCATGCAGCATTTTTTTTTTTCTAGGAGGAAAATACTAAGCATTTATTTTCCTTCTCAGAGTCTGAAAGAAGACCAGATCTCACAAATGGCTTTCCATGCTGCTGTGAATCACAGACAAAACAAATTATTCAAATATCAGTATGGAAAGGTGGGGATTTGGTTTTCATTCTTTGAATTTCCTGATGGGCAAATTCAAAAGAAAGGTGCCCTATACACTGACTTATAGAATATGTTCAAGTCTTAATGTGTGTTACTGTGTTACTAAATAAATGCTATTTTGTATTATCTCAATTATTTAAAAAGTTTATTTGCCCAATTTAAGATGCAGGGACAAATTTGGGGGGTTCTTTTTCCTTATGTTCAATCAATTAGGGACAAAGTCTTTGCTTTTATAGCACCTTCTATTTTCAGAGAGCAAATTATTAAGAAACGCAAATTAATTTAGCCTCTGAACACACTTTAAGACCTATAGAGAAACGGAGAAATGAAAGATCAGATTCTTAGAAATTAGGTGATATTTTCCATCAGTAGCATGTGGCATATTTACTGTCAATTTAGATTGTGTGTTGATCCAAGAACTTGAGTATTCACACAATTTGATTACATGGTAGTTAACACCAGTTCAAAGAGGTGTTGGCTAGCATTATGGATAGAAATCCATTGAGAGTTACTACATACGGAGAACCTGCATGTAGTTTCAGGAGACTGAGCTTCAAATTTTGGAGACTGTTATAATATTCGTGGAAGTGTTGCAAAATGTTTACACTGTTCTTACACTCTTCCTTGCATTTCCACTTTTGATAGTGTCAGAGACTGGGCTAAGTGGCAAAGATAGGAAAAAAAATCCTCACATTTTAACTCCTTCTTTCAATCAAATCTTAATCTTACTGTTCTTCCTTTCTCACATTTTATATGTATAGCAAGGTGATGATACAGAACTCTTGCTTTCCCCCGGTTGCAGTCTGAAATGAACCCTTCCAATTACAATAATCCTTCTTGAATATAGGTTGGTTTTGCCTCTGCACAAGAAAAAAAAAAAGTGCACTACAAGGTCTAAAAGTTTTACCTATCCAGAAAAGGCAAACTCTCAGCATCATCTTATTCAGTAATCTTGTCCACCAGTATCACACTTACGAAAGATGGTTGGCCATTGGCTCAAATGTGTATGGCAGTTTCAAATACATTTCACAGCAGACACCTAATGAAAAACTCCTCACTTTGATGATTTCAAAAAGAAGGCTGAGCAAAATTTGCAATTTATTCTAAACACAGAATTTCATCAGTTTGTGAGGTCATTCTGTAATGTTTTCCATCACTTCTGCACGTCTCCATCGCTTTGGAGTTGTTTCTGGTATGAAAGAACTGAAGATGTTTAAAAAAATATGTGCTTTAAATTAAAAGCATCTACAGTGCTGAGATTACTATATTATGACAGCATCTCTGCTTCTTCTCAGTGTCTCTTGTAACTTTATTCTAGGTCTATCACCAGTGAATACGAACAGCTCTCCTATGGCTGAATGCTTAGATTTATAGCCAAAGTATGACTTTATCAGAAGCCTCTGACACATTTTTCAGATGTGCTATAATGAGAATTCTTTTAAGGGCAATGATTAACAGAAACCCCCAAGATTTACAGGCCAGTTGATTTCTTCTGGTTGAAATCACTGAGTAAAGAAATTTCACACTCTCATTGCCAGTGGATGAACTATATGAAGTGTCAATATCCCTTTAATATCTGGCCCTGTTTACAACCTGTGAGGCAGCAACAGAGACTTGGTAGTTTTCAAGTGTGTGGGGAAATGATGTGGGGAGAGAGGTGAGTTGCCCTACTTAAACTGTATAAGATATTAATATCTCACCTTCTCTCAAATCCCAGAGCAGACTCAAATTATTCAGCATGCTAGAATAATCAGTGCTCTGAGACATTAAAAGTAAAGCCCTTTGCTTTTGCCTTGTGTGTTTTTATATGTGTGCATACATACATATATGTACAAGTACGCATCAATAAATATTCCCTGCTGCCTTTGTCTTTTGATTTCAGGTACCGCAAGAACATTATAGAGATTCAGTAAAAAAATCATGCCGATTCATTTCCTGGAGGGATGAAGTCATTAAATCTAGTCTTAGGCTGTAGTGTTGGTTCTGTTCATTAATTATTAACTTAAGATTTGAAGGGGGATTGCTCCTCTGCCATCATAATGATTAAAAAAAAAAGTGTAAAAACATGAAGGCTATGTCCCTTTCATAAAGATTACAAATTCTTTAAAAGAAGGAAAATAATGAGAATGTCTGTCTTGATGCACTGTGCAGAGAGTATAGGAAGAGAGGCAAAGGCTGGAAAGGCAGGAAAAGGACCTGATTGCTCTCTGAAATGGTTTTAAAGCTTGTACAAATCAACAACACCGTATAGCACCCTCACATTGCATGTTGTAACTAAGTGCTTCAAGACTGTATTTCCATCTAGGAGGACTGTCTTGACTTAGAGTTCCACATCATGCTTGAGAATAAATGTCTAGTTTATCCTGCCTGCACAGCCAAAATTTACTTTGGAGCTTAGTTGCCAAGCCACTCTCCATGACATTTGAAACATCATGACAATCAGCTGAAGTGCCCGGTGACTGGAAAAAGGGAAATGTTGCACCCATTGTTAAAAATGGTAGAATGGAGGACCCTGGGAACTACCGACCTGTCAGCCTCACCTCTGTGCCTGGGAAGATCATGGAACAGTTACTCCTTGAAGCTATGCTGAGGCACATGAAGGACAGGGAGGTGATCTGGGACAGCCAGCATGGCTTCACCAAGTGCAAGTCCTTCCTGGCCAACCTAGTGGCCTTCTGTGATGAAGTGACTACACCAGTGGACAAGGGAAGAGCTATGGATGTCGTCTGTCTGGACTTCTGTAAGGCTTTTGACAGAGTCCCCTACAACATCCTTCTCTTTAAATTGGAGAGATACAGATTTGATGGGTGGACTGTTCAGTGGATGGGGAATTGGTCAGATGGTCACATCCAGGGGGTAGTGGTCAATGGCTCAATGTCCAGATGGCGATTGGTGACAAGTGGTGTCCAATACAGTGTAATATCTTCATCAATGACATAGACAGTGGGATCAAGTGCACCCTCAGCAAGTTTGCAGATGACACCAAGCTGAGCAGTGTGGTTGACATGCCTGAGGGATGGGATGCCATCCAGAGGGACCTGGACAAGATGAAGAAGTGGGCCCATGTGAACCTCATGAGGTTCAACAAGGCCAAATGCAAGGTCCTGCACCGGGGTCGGGGCAAACCCTGGTATCGATACAGGCTGGGGGATGAAGGGGTTGAGAGCAGTCCTGCGGAGAAGGACTTGGGGGTCCTGGTGGATGAAAAGCTGGACATGAGCCGCCAGTGTGCGCTTGCAGCCCGGAAGGCCAACCGTGTCCTGGGCTGCATCAAAAGAAGCAGGGCCAGCATGTCAGGGGAGGTGATTCTGCCTGTCTACTCTGCTCTGGTGAGACCCCACCTGGAGTACTGCGTCCAGCTCTGGAGCCCTCAGTACAGGAAAGACATGGACCTGTTGGAGCTGGTCCAGAGGAGGCCACAAAAATGATCAGAGGGCTGGAGCACCTCCCCTATGGAGAAAGGCTGAGAGAGTTGGGGTTGTTCAGCTTGGAGAAGAGAAGGCTGTGGGGAGACCTTATTGTGGCCTTTCAGCATGTAAAGGGGGCTTATAAGAAAGATGGGGACAAACATTTTAGTGGGGTCTGTTGAGATAGGACAAGGGGTAATGGTTTTAAATTGAAAGCGGGTAGATTTAGACTAGATATAAGGAAGAAATTTTTTATGATGAAGGTGGTGAAACACTGGAACAGGTTGCCCAGAGAGGAGGTAGATGCCCCATCCCTGGAAACATTCAGGGTCAGTGTGGACGGGTCTCTGAGCAACCTGATCTAGTTGAAGATGTCCCTGCTCATTGCAGGTGGGTTGGACTAGATGACGTTTAAAAGTCCCTTCTAAGCGAACTAGTCCATGATTCTCTGATCTTGGAATATATCTGAAATGTTTTAAATTACAGTCATCTTGCATTTATGTATTTTAAAAATTAATATTTTTGCTTTATTATTTGAGGCTTATACTCTCAGAACGCAAAATTTAGGACTGTAAATAATAGAAAGAATCCACAAGCTCTCTTTGTGTGCATTTCAGTAAAATGAGGCCTTCAGAATTTGATCCCCACATAATTTTTTCTTGCAAGTTTCCCAGCAGAACACAAGTAAATTATCCCTGCAGTCAAATGGAGAGTCCAACAGTCCAACCAATGACTCCTGAGCCAGATGTGTCTAAACTGTTCAGTTATTTCTTCCAAGCCAGGTTAAATGACTGGCAAAAATGTTGCAGTGTTATCCATATTTCTCAGAAAAGGAGAGGCAAGTCAGAGGGACTGTTGCAGTACAAAGCAGTGAGGGGTCAGCTGCACCCCAGCTTCTTTTTCAACAAGGCAGTGGGATCCAGGGGAGCTCTGTGAACTATTCACAGAGTTCGCCTTGCCAGGACTCCTAGTCATACGCAAGCTGTTTTGTGCGGCTGTTGTCGTCTGAAAAATGTTAGATGAGGCTCTTCATGAAGAAGGTTGATCACTCCTTCTCTAACTTATAGCATATGGTCAGGAAAAGGCAAGTAACTTTTCTCATTTGCTAGCAAGTGGCACACTTGTTCCATTAAACTCAGAACTACAGAGCTGAAACATTACCAGTACAGTAAATTGACTTCACCCAAAGGAAGATGACTGATTCAACCTTACAGGAGCTTTCAGCTGATTCTTCTGACCTTGTGAGCTGTCATTTATATACATTATTACCGTTGTAATTACCCTGGACTCCCACATCCAAGCTTAATTTGATACATTGTTCACTAAACAATCTTCTAATGGAAGACTCCATGATACACAACTTTGTGGGAGTCCTTTTTTTTTTGGATGACTGCAGATAAAGGTTGAGTTGACATTTTGTCTACACTTCAGTTTACTTGACATTTTTTTCTGTTAAAATATGTTGTTTTCTGCTGCTTTTAATGTTATCAAAAAGTACCCATTTGGATTAAAGTTTCCCATAGGTGGCATTTGCTACATGAAGATTTTACCTAGAAATGCTTCATTTTACATGATTCTTGGTTGACTTGAGGGACAACAAAGGGAATGAGGGAATACTTTTGGGTTTTTTCCTATTAAACCCCACAATTTCACTGAGAGTTAGTGGTAAGTACTTGATATCTTACTCAAGGATTGTCAGAGTCAGGAGGTTTACTTTTGGCTGTCCTTGTCCTGAAAAATTAAGTATGGTCAGTAAAGATTTATTCACAGCCATATCCTGTCCTCTGAAGCTCATGTCTATAGCCAGCCTGCAGACCCTACACACAGTGTGTACATATATATATATATATATAAAGTATATACAATCATACATGTGGGTGGAACTGAGCAAGATTTTCCATTGAAACAATATTTCTGGTTGCTGTAATGGTCTGGTGTGAGGTACTAAACCAAACAAATTTCACCTGTGCTAGCATTTCCCACCTCATATCCAGGCACTGAGGAGAAAGATTCAGTTGACCTTAATCCTACTGTTTCTTTTTTTCCAAGTGCTTGAACATTCTTAAAGATGTTTTTTTCTTTTTGTAGGTGTTGCTGTGAGTTGTACATAATTCTCTCTCTGGCCAGCATCAGTTTATAACATTCCCTGAAGGCAAGATAACTCTTAATATTGAGCAAATGTACACATCATATACCATTATATGTTCTCACTCAACCAAGTGCCCTTTAGCCCCACTTTGGCTATAAAGCTTTGAAGAGAGGCCATAATTCACAATATCAACATAAATGAGCAGCCACACCACTGAGGATACAGAGCAGAACTGACACTTGAAGATACGGAGATGTGTGAAGTTAGTATGTCATCAGTAATTTTAATTATATTTGAGGAAGGTAGCCCTCAGTAACCATTGCTTGTTTGTAGTTGTCTCATCTGAGAGTTCTATTTGTGGCTGAAAAATTGTAACTGTAAGAAAATTGACTGCAGTTTTGTAAAGCTGTAAGAAAGTTGACTACACACACACACACATACAGAATTACATACATAAAATCACAGCTTATGTGCTTGCACAAACACGGAGATACACAAGCAGCTATAAATTATTTTGATGCTATGAAGAAATATAAACAGTATACTGACAAAAAAACCCAAACCCAAGTAGCTCAACCACAAATATTATTGAAATATATTTCCTCTGCATCTTGTAAGAAAATCACCAATAATTTTTAAAAGGCCATTAACTTTAAATTGCTTTCTGCCTCAGGCAAGGATTTTATCCTTTTCCTTTTTCATTATTATTAATTTAAACGAGCAATGTTTCTGGAGAAAAATATAGATACAAAAACTATTAAAAAATATAATTTCCTTGGAGAGGTCAATATAAAAACACTACCAGGGTTATTAATCTTGAGTGATGTTTTACAGTTATGAGGAATCCTGTTGATTAGAAATCAATTGGTTTTTTAGCTATTAAAATATATCTTATCATAAGACCCACAGAAGATATGCGCATGGACAAGTGTGAACAGTCTTGTTTTCCTTTACCTAGACTTGAAACTGGGCTGGACAAAGTCAAGCTTTGATCTGCCAGCAGTGTTACTGTGGAGCTGCTCCTGAGCTAATACAGCCCCAGAGAAAGGCGGTATATGTTAGTTTATACTCAGTGATAGGTTATTATGGTTACATGCATGGAGCTGACATCTGACAGAATGAACATTTGTCCTCTGAACTCATCCATGGAGTCATGGAGTTGAGGTCCAGGTCAGACTAAATGCACCATTATTTCTGCTATGAGATGTTTAAATGTTGCAAGTTATGATATTTAAAATGTACAGTATGTAAAAATATATGCTGCATATTTATTACAGTTTTTTGCCATTTGGTAAATGTTAGATAATCTTGGCTGGAAAAAGCTGAATCAATTGTATTTATAATAGGTGAGAAGAAAGAAAATTCATATTGTTTAACTGTAGGCCTCTAGTTTGCTTGTCTGACAGAGGAATTTAGAATTTGCAGATGATCCAAGGTGTGTTACAGTGCACTAAAGGAAAAGTTTGATAGTATAGGTATTCTCCAAAAGATTTTTTTCCTGTTCTTTCACTTCACATGAGGCTTCTGAGCAGCAATTGCTGTTGGTTTCTTCATAGTGTTCTCTGGTCATTTACAACAAGCTCAGATTTTATTAGACTTTATCAGCCCATACAGAAATTTGCTGCTTTGGAAGTGTGTTTTGGGGAATAAGTAGATACAGACAAACATGCTGGAGTTACTCATATTACTGTGTTCTCCAAGAATCCTCTTGCCTTCCTTCTGACTCCAGGGAATGAGATTATGCTGTTCACTCACACTGAGTAATGCAGTAATACATAAGGGTCATTTGCGAGGTCTATAGGTACCATTCAACGTGTGGGAGGCTATCAGAATATCTCTCTGTATTTACTGCAAACAATGGATGCAGAACAGGACACTATTTACATACCATGTGAAGGATTATCTCGTCACTGTTTTTTTTTTCTTTTCATTCATTTTACTTATACTTTACATGGGATTGTGGATTTGATGCAGCACCAGTGAAGCAGTAGCAGTTTTTATGCTTGGTTTATTGAACATGATCAGCTTTCCATAGTCCCATGCTTGTGCTTCAAATAATACTAAGTGACTAAACTTACATTCTGACACACTATTTAATTTTAGTAGCACATTGACTCCACAATTCAGTTATTCGCCTGTCTCTTATACATATATGGGAACAAATTCACAGTGTAATCAGACTTTGAAAGCTTATTCCTATTGTACCTCAATACTTTGAGCTTATCACATTCCAAATTGTGCTTTTTGAACTGGATTGTGTATTTCATTGTGATATAGTTTTTATATGACTTTTCCTTTTTTCTAATACACCAGTTTTCTGCCTGTGGTCTGTAGATACCTCCAGACAAGAGGCCTGCAAGAGGTTACTAAGGAATTGTTCATTGTCAGTAGGTTTACACTTGCTACACAGGGGTCCAGAGCTCTACTGAGAATTTTTCTTGGGCTCTTAAACAGAAAAGACTAAAATCTCTCTAATAATTTGTATATGATTTACTAGTGTGTTTGTATCCTTTTTTGTAATTTATCTCTATATGTAAGTCAGAGGGAGAGAAATTCATTTCACCAAATAGAGGTAAAAATATCTGAACTTTTTATTTAGTCAGCAGAGAGAAATAGGCATTGTAGGGTGCAATTGAGATCATAAAGATAATGTCTGAGAGGATAGATGAACTGGAGAAAATAGGTCTTGAAAACATGTTTTCTTTTACATAGACTAGAAAATAAATTTTTCTTTTAGTTCATTGTAGTTTTGAAGATTGTAAAAAATTCTATAAATGTAAGTTGAACTACATTTCGGTGCAAACATTTTTAAAAGATTTATTTAGAAACTGTTTAGTTAGCAAATCAGTGAATCCAAGATTTTGTAAACCTTTTCAGTTGGCCTCCAACTTCAGGTTTTTATTTGGATAAACAATTTGTCCCCCACTAATGTGCTCTTGTTGCTTCTGTGAAACTCAGTTCAGAAAGTGAAGGCCAGTTGCAGAACAATTATAAAGATCATCACATTGGGATGCCATATGTTGTCATATGACATCAAGCTGTTGCACATCTGTACAATGCTTTTCCCTTCAAATCAGTTCTGAATCTGTTCTAGAGAGTGCATAACAATATTATAGTCTAAAATCTGGCATACTGTGTAGAAATCACAGCCAAATATGCTGCCATTTAGCTTCCATGAAAGCCAAGAACCATGGCCAGATTTTCACGTCTCATTCAACATTTGCCTCTGGTAGCATGATTCCTATTACTGGAAATACCTAGACTATGTACTGCTGCAGATAGTGATAGAACTATTTTGTTTTATATGAGGAAAAACATTTGACACACTTGTAAGTATTAGATATGGTTTACAGAAACTTCATACTTTTGTAATCTCAATGGGGTTTATCTTTCATTGGTATAAATGATCACTTTATTGACCTTCTATTCCATCTTTATCCTCTGTAAGCCCACAGATAATTTTCCATTGATGAATATTTTTCTAGGCTGCTTTTTCTTCTTGCTTTGCTATCTATCTTTTGCCCTGGGTAAGTACAGACCACTGTATAAAGAACACTACTGATAGGTAGCATTCCAGTAACAGTTTTTGTCCTCCTAGATTAAAACCCAAATGTTCTGGGTGGCAGCATAAATTTCTGATTATAGAAAACAGACAAGAGCCTACAGGAGTGCAGGGTAAACCCCTTTATTGTGTAAAATAAGATGCAAAGTTGTACTCAATATGCTAAGTCCTTACTTTTCATGGTATGTGAGGAATGTCTCCATGATTTGTCAAAACATATGGGGTGATTTGGAAAAAGGCCATCTGCCCTGTGGTATAACACAAATAAAGACAGCTGTTGCACTGAACAACACACATGACTAAAAAAATTTGACCCCCCTGAGATCCACTTGGAAATGTGATTGCAAGAAAATTGGATTGCTTTGCTGATATTCATCACTGCAGAGAAAATGTAGTGAAAGGACGATCGAAAGTGAGACCAAGATAAGATAACTGTAGAATGGAAAAGAAAGAAAATGTTTTTATTTAGCTAGGTTCTCTCTGTGTGTTGCATTTTGTAAAAATGTTCACTGTACTTGTTTATGTGGTGGTTCAGACCCATTACGTGTAACCATACATTGTGGATGTATGGAGGCCACACCCCAAGGGGATGCTACCAGCTCTCTTCCACTGTGACTCTGTTCCACCCAATTCTTCCTTGAGGCCTCTGGTATCGTTGCTGCTTTCTTCTGTAACTCACACAATGTGCTTATGCTGTTTCTCTCTCTTTCTGTCTTTCTATGAAGTGCATGAGAGGGCTGTGACCATATTCTCCCTCAAATTGGGAGAATTCTGCACTCCAAAGGGTGCAGAATTGTAAATTTACTCACATCTTTAATGTACCGGGTGCTCTAAAAAGGCCTAAAAACACTAATGGACTAGAAGACTGCCCTGAGTCAGTCACTTGTGTGTATTGGGATAGTGTCTGAAGTCCATCGTTCTTCCTATACCACTCCATCTCTTCAAAGGTTATATCATTTGAGAGGCACCTCATATAAAAATGGTCATCTTTCCATTTTTCTTAGGGTTCCTTCCACAGAGGAGGAAAAGGCAATTGGGCCCTTTGTCTATAACTGTACTAGTGAACTGAATATGCCAGGGTGCACACTCTGTTACAGAAGGCAGATGGTATGGTACAGCCCACATCTACACTAGTAAACTTGTGAAAGTGTCCTGCCAACAGCCTGTTAGATAGCAAAGATAATGGAAAAGAATGTGTCCCACAGGTTTTTGTGCTTACTAATCTACATGTTTGGCTATCATACGTGCCTTGCTCTCTTTCGTCTTCTGGATGAATATCACTTCATTATGCCTTCAGGTATACAAGAAAAAGCCCTATGAGCTATGCCTTCAGATTTACAGTCTCTGTACAACAAACTGCCGTTATGTGTTGTTTGCACCTGCTATCAATCGATTTCAAGATGTTCAGGCACCTGAAGCCCTGCTTCTTATAGCAGAAAGCTTCTGATACCTTCTCAGGACCATGCTGGGGATTTTTTCCTTCAAACTACAGCTAGAAGAGTTGATAGTCTTCACACCATGTAGGTCAGATACCTAGTTCTGGTAGTGAACTTTGTAGAGAAAGGGGGTCTTGATGGCATGCAGACATTTCAGCTCAGGTCAATGGCAGGAAGCAGAGTATAGGTGTTGGTCCTGGAAAGGAGGCTGAGACCCAGCTTCATGTTACAGGGGAGATTGTACTCTGGTATGCACAAGGCACTGAACCTTTGGATGGAGCCCACTTTCCCTTTCCACACAGCCCAGCACCTGCCATCCAGCACCAAAGTACCATATTCTACAAGCCCATCATCACAGAAAAGATGGTTGCCATCTCTGTAGCCTTGCTATTATGGACTCTAACTGGTCAGTAGTTTTTTTTTTAAGATTTAGGGTCAGCAAGTCTACAGCTGGTGGACTTATGTTGGAGGTCACTTACACCAATAAACAGACCATACAGTGAGGATTCTTATTCACCAACAGTCTTGATGATGTCTCATGGGCCAGGAACCACCACAATATAGATCCTGCTTCTCTGCTGTCATCCTTGCTTCCACAGCATTTGCAAAACAGTCCTGCTCTCTCAGAGCTCTCTGGGTTTTGCTTGTCTCAGTCCCCTGTTTGTACTACACACTGCCAATCTACTTCTAGCAGGTACCTTCAGTCCCTCTCCTTTCCTCCAGTCACTGCACTTTAAACTCTCACTGTGTGATTTTTAGCAGTTTTCCACAGCTCCTGTTCTGTCTGTCTATGAATCTTTTATGCCTCTCAACGCCATCTCCCCATTTTCTCCCTCCACGATTTAGAGAGATACATTTTTACAAAATTCTTTCCTGTGTCACACAAACTTGCAAAATCCAAGCTGTCACCATCTATACTTCTTACAGGTGCCATCCTGACACAGACACTTAAACAGCTCTTACCTTACCAACCAATAGTCTTAGTGACTTCTTTTTAAAAAACTGCAACACAAATCTGAATTAGGTGCAAGCTTTATTTATATAAACATCATATTTAAATATATGAAAAAAACTTTGAGAAGGACTGGGTGTGTATCCTCCTGGCCCTTGTACCTGGCAAGAGCAGACCAGTGATCAATGGGATGTTTGCTCAGCAACAGGTAGTTTCTTCTGCCAGGCTAGATGCTAGAGGGCTGCTGAGATACTCATGCAGAGGGGCTTATCTCTGCACCTCTGCACTGATCTTCAGATTCAAAACTGTTTCAGCTGGACAAGGAGAGGGGGAGGCCAAACCATAGCCTCAGTGTACCTTGAATGGGGTTGTGGAGTGTGAGAGGTATGGTGGAAACCCAATCCAATTAGGCTGAATTAATGACTTTGTCAGTCTCGTGCTCTGAGTAAGGCAGCTTTAACTTTTAAATTTACCCCTGTATATGGTAATGGCTGTGTGCTAGTCTCCAACCACAAGCTCAGCATAGGTAGTGGAGAAGTTTCAGTCAGAGTCAGATCCTTCTCTCATCTTCCCCAGCTCATTTTGGGTGATAGTAAGCATACATCTTTCCTGGGTGAGACACCTTGGTCCTCACAGTCTGAATGAGGTTGTCTTGAAAAATGAGAGGTCTCAGAAGTGGGATACTTTTTAGTATCACAATGCCATGCCTTCTATGTTTCTGGGGAGCTGGCATGAGAGTGTGCAGGTGTGACCCTGGTGGCATAATGCCCAGGGACTATGCCAGAGAAGTATGCCAAAATGGCATGGTTTCATCTCTGCTGCTTTTTGGAAACTAGTTTACCTGAGAAATGCCATCTGGGATTTGTTTGGGAAAGCGTAGTTGTGAATCATAAGCATGCCAAAGGCTATTCCAAAAGTTTAATCATATGAGCAATGACCTCTCAGCATCTTGAGTGCATGCCCTGGTCGTGTTCAATTTACCAGTACAGGTCTAGCTTCTACTTGACAAATGTTAGACTTGTCATTTTTTCTGAGGTTAGATTTCAGCAATGTTATGCAAGTGTTACGTGGGAGAAAGCTGCTTCTCTTTTCCTGATTTCTCCTGGTAATGCTTCTAAAAATAGCATAGGAAAATGCTACATGAAGTAACTGGATTGCTCAAGGGGTTTGCTATAGGAAGTTACATGGATTCTTCACTGATGGCCTTAACACAGAGGGTAGCAATGAGACAGGTACAGAATTATTCTTTTGTTATTGTTTCAGTTGCTAAGGAAAAAGAAGTATGGGTGAGAATAGAAGATTGGAAAAGCAAACGTGGTCACTATCTGCCCTGCAATTTTCTTAGGGTTAAATGGGTACTGTCAGTCTAAAACAGTCTTAGACAGCACTACTCCTAGTTAAGAAGGATGAAAAGAAGGTTCTTTCATTGTAGATAGGTTCATATCCACCCAGTCTGTCAGAGAGAGAACACAATAGCTTATTGCCAATAAACTTACTTCTTTATTTAATGACAGCAATTTTTCAGTTGTGCTTTGCTTGTAACTAGAAAGATATGATGCCTTTTCTGCCTCTTCCATTGTTAGTTCTTAGTGTCTGGATTGATATTGTCTCTGTTTCTTTATGAGGCTTGTGAAAATGAATGATGAGAGAGTCCTTCACTCCCTTCTCAAGGTCTTCCAGTTGGTCAGCCTCAAGTCTTAAATGTGTTTTGCATGTCCATCTGTTAGATCTCAGACAAAATCAATTAAAGCAATTGCAAAACGTTTTCCATTTTCATTTTAGAAATAAGGTTCACGTCCCTTCAAGGCTTGGGGAAATACGACACGTATAAAAGCATACCAAAGTGAAGATCAAAGCATACCAAAGGGTGAGCAAGTGGAGTGCCTAGAAGGCATCGTCTCAGACAAAAGGATACATTGCTGTGACCACAAACAGCTGAATCGTCTGAAAGTGTGCTAAGCTCTGTGGGCTATTTAGTTTCCTATTAAGTGATCTCATGACAGGTCAAAACAAGACAAATTACTTCCGATAGACCTCTAGTCACAGTGCTGTAGCTAATCTTGTGATAAGGTTAATGTGGCTACACGTGCATGTTGCTACTCCAGATAATGTGATTCAATAAGTTATATATTAGAAAGTATAGGTTAGGTGTGCACGTTCACTCTGGTCAGCCTCTGGATGAGTGCTTTGAGAGATTCCAATTTCACTCACTGACTGAATGCTGGGTAGGTCATTAAAAAATGTGAGCTGTGTGAAAGTAGCAGAGAGTATTTAATATAACCTTATTAATATCAAACCTTGAGAGAGAGTGTTTATCATGTCCAAAATGCTTCCAGCCACAAAATGTGGAAGGGAGATGCAGGCCTTGGGAGTAAGTAGCTACCACCTGTCTCTATAGACAGGCTGCTGGCAAGGTCACCTTGGCCGATGAAATGGACTGTTCAGTCATCCTTGTGATAGTCAGGTAATATTGCTATGCCTTAATAGGCCACATTTTTATCAAGTAGAGAGCCATTGAAATCTTGCTTTGTGTCTGAATTTCTGATATAAAAATAAACGACAAGTAATGGCAATTGGTTTATTTTGTAGTTAAGAAGTGTGTCAAATTTATGGAAAATTTGGTATTAGCTTATGAATTTTTTTTTTTAATGTGGTGCACTTGAATTTGACAGTCTGTTTCTCTGAAAGGACTGGTTTTATTTTGGGTTTAGGCTATCAGAAATTTGATACTGTGTGATACTGATTGCAAAATATTTCAAAGTTTATCAGTGGCTTAACTGAGACTGTAAACAATTGTGATGGAAGATGGATGGAAGATTTTTAGTTCTTTATCCATTCAATCATTTGAATGTCTTTCTAGTATATGCCAAATGAATTGCATGTTACTGGCTTGATACAAAATTTATGTTAAGTTCTCTTGCAATACCTAGTTCAGACTAGAGACTTTGTGAACTTATGGCCTGAGCGTCAGCAGAAGGACAAAGGTCTTGAGTGAAGCCTGCTGAAAGTGACAAGCTCAGCCTTGGGCTGCGAAAATGAGAAACAGAGTGCATGGGTGACAGTGCTTCCACTCTACAAATGTGTGTGAGCTTTCAGGTATTTTTGGTCTGTGTTGTGCTTAGCCTTAGATTTTTTTGACAGAAAAAAGCAGAGAAAGTGACTGTATGGTTCAGCTGCTAGTATTTGGCCTACTGAAGGAAATGTCTCCTGATATTACTTATGGGAAAATTATAGCGGCTACAAACAGGGGTTACAGAGAGAACACCATTATGGAAGAGTATAAAATATAAAGCACTCCCCTAGTATACAGGAAGCTGAGGTTTAAGTTTCTCATCTCTTTCAGTAATCTGGCAATTAAACTGATGTTTTAGAGTCACAGTCTCACTTGTTCTCTGGCTTTACCCAGGCATTTCTCCTTGACAAAAATGATATAAGCACTCCTGTGAGAACCAGTAGGATTTCCAAAACACTGTCACAAAGGGATGTTCTGTCAGCTTGCGTACACAGCTGGTGCCCTCATTCACTTATTATGTGCCTTTCATACTTAAAACCAGTAATAACAAGCTGTCAGAATTAGTGTCAAGTATCATACCATCAGAGATTTTTATCTAGCCACAGTGGTGATGAGCTATAGTCCTTTAAGTAATGGTACCTGATACCAGGCATTTTCATTATCGCTGACTACAGCTTTAGAGGGAGAGTGTCATGACATGCTGTCACTGCTGTCATGCTGTTGACTGAAACACGTGTTGCGATATACCCGAGTTCTGGGATGCTTACTGATATAAGCACTATACCTCAGATTTACCCTGTTTTCCTCAACCCTGTGTGAGGCCCTGATCTGCTGCATGCCACAGCCCATATTCTGAAGCAAAAGTTTGCTGAACCATTTTAAGTTCCTTAGCATAAAGAGCATACAGCTGTACATAGGCCTACATCTGTGCTATCCCATCAAAGCAAAGGCATTCTGGAATACCATGCTCTCTGTGTTATGCTTCATGACAAAATGGTTTCAAAAATATTTAGAGATCGTTTTCTTTCCTGATAGTGATATTATATGTATGTCAGCAAAAGATCAGAGACAGGATGGGTAACTATCCTTTAAGTAGTGGTAAAAAGATTTTTCAATAATTCTTAAAATTGTTTCAAAAGCCATGTAGTAAATTCCTTTTTCTAAACACGTGACTGACCTTCCAAGTGCATATACGCAGAAAAGATGGTCTGGCTGATGTACACATATTACGCTTTTGTACTTATAAAGGGTACCTGGTAAAAGAGCAAATAATTACTGAACGCTGGTATCTGGCACTATTTCTGTACTTCTAATAGAATAGACCCAGAGATCATTCCCTGATATACATAGCATTTGGCCCTGTGTTTCTTCCAGGCCTCAGTAGCTCAAGACAAAATTTTGTGTGCGTTTGGGTGGAGGGGGTCATTTTAAAGTGTCAATAGCATGAAATAATGTGCAGACTGTGAAACTCAGAATATGAGTTACATGCCGTGGGATGTAGCATGCAGGCATATGGGGATGTTTAAGGCATTAAATCCTACTGAAATACTGCTGGAGGATTACGCAGAGAGAAAGGAATCCAGATTTGGTTTTTCCTTTTCTATACTGACTACTGGGAACTGTCTTTAGCATATGCAGTCCCAGCTGTGGCTGGGCATTGTCCAGGGGGAAAGCTTGTTGAGACAGGCCAGTGTGATGCAGGAAAGCAGGCTACTACGGGAGATCTTGGCATTGAGACAGCCCTGACGATCCAACTTGCCCCTCTGGCATTTTGTTTTATGTAGTGTCATAGATGTATTGTGAGAGACCAGTTTTCTTCTATAGTGAAAATGTAATGATATATCTAGATAAAGCCTGATATTTTAACTGTGGATATGATACTACATCTGCTCAACTGGTATGATCTAGCATCGTAATGTGCCACACAGAAACATTCAAGGTAACCCTTTCTCTGGGTGTCATGTTAGCCTACGTGGAGTGATGCACCGACTGCATTGCTTATTTTTGTAGTAGTTGAGTATCTTTGCACAACACTGCACCGGGCCACATAAGCAATACAAAATGCCCAATGAAAAGGAAAAAATGTCTTTTCCCCTCCCTTGTGCTTTCCTTACGTAGGTTGCTCCAGTGTTTCTTTGCAAGGTCTAGTTTCTCCCCCAGTGGATTTCTCCTTAGACTCTGTGTCCATGCCATCCTGCCGGGGGCTGTTTCTACTTAGGCTAATCCAGCATAGAGACCATAAATCCCACAGTTACAACTGTGGTGTCTCTGACTGATAGATTAAACACTGACCTTTTAATGTGAGACTGGGCCAAAGATTCTTAACTGCAATGAGTGCACTGTGACATTTTAAAAAGAAAATGTCAAACATGGAAGTAATGGAACATACACAATACTGTTACAGAAGATATAAGAAGATTCAAGGCCTCATATTAATTAATAAAGAATAAGTGGCACCTCAGTGATAGCTATAAGGTACCCAGGCTACTTGAATTCTTACAGAGTAGAAGAACTGGAAAATTAATCTAGTACTAATCCAATGACAATACCAAAGCTTTTCTATTAGAAGCCAAGTGTAAAGCTATAGTTCTTGTACTGTACATTTTTCATAGAAAATTTTGTGTGTATGGAAGGTCTAGGAAGTTTTCAATTGTATTAAATAATTTATGAAAACAAGAATACAGCAATGCCCCACAGTGCTATAGTTTTCAAACACCATTGTATAATTTAACCTAGGTCACTGTGGTTATCCCTTAAAGAACATAAGGTGTATTAAGCAAAACTAATTACAAAATTATCAGCTAGATTTATAGATTCTTTTTCTTTGCTCTTTTCACATACTCTTTGGTATTTCTGGGTTTTCTGGCATCATTTTAAGATGATAGATATTCTTGAAAGAAAAATTCAGCAACGTGCTGGTATTTGTTCAATAATTTGACAGGCAAACACTTTGCCAGTATAGCATCATATTTATACAATAGGTGGTAAAAAGCTAGCAGTTAAATAAATTATCTTATTAGTAGCATAAAGAAGTAGTATGTGTGGAGTTACTCTGTTTTCTGTTAAAGGGCATACTCCTCTAAAAATTTCAAAACAGCATGGGAATTGAATCACAGATGCAGATAATCCTGTGATTTTTCTACATTTAAGTTCAAAATGATAGCATTCTTCCTTTGGTGTCTTCTGTGTTACACCTGTCAGCCAGCTGGACTCAGCAGTTTAGGATACTTTCCTGTTTCTTAACCCTCTTATATATTTAGATGATTTGAAACTTTCCACAGTGTCAGTTTTTTCCATCTAAGTGAAATGAGGTGGTGTCTCACCATTCTGAATTATGGAGAATAATATTTAGATTCAAACTACTCTCTTTTTTTTTTCCAACAAGTTTCTAATTCAAATATCACTAGTTACCAAATGTTGTATTTTTGAGGCTTATGCAAATACAGGACCAGTTCTCTAACTATTTTTATATTTACATACAAGCATAAGTGCTGACTTACTATCAAGTCACATAGTTTTACTGAAGCTTAACAATCAAAACTGCTTTTAACCAACTAAGAATTATGGGAGCATATTATGTTAGAAAGATAGGAAAATCAATTAGGAGGTTTCTACTGACCTACTTTTTGTGGGAAAATCTAAGAATAAATTAAAAATTTGAACAGTAGTATTACTTACCTTTACTATTGAAAAACTTTATTTTTAGTTGTTTATACATTTTTGAAAATCAAGATGCACATATAACTTTAACAGGTTAAAATTGGCATGAGTTCTCATTTGGAGTTTGAGTCTGGAGCTGTCAATAAAACTTTAAAACTTTGTATTTCTTGGTTTTCTGTTTTACCCTTTGTGTTGACTAAAATAATGGATGACGATCTTTTTAAACAAGAAAATCAGCAGCAACAGTGAACTTAAGAGCAACAAGTGGAATAAACAAAGCAAGGTTTAATTTTTCAACTGATTGGGATGGATCTGGCTTATGCCCTGCACAAGTAGTAACATAAAGCTTTCAGTCAATAGGTTTGGGATTGTGTTAAAATTGGAGATGATACCCATAAGTTGCTTCAGATAAATAAAATCCAGACAATTCATTAATTAAATAAACTTAAGGATAGAAAGAGGTTGAACTGCAATGGTGTCCAGTGAAGTGCATGGCAGGAAGAAGAAAAGCCCCTCTAGCAAACTTGAAAATATCTCGTGAGGCCTGCTGTGTAAGTGGAAACAAGTTCAGACAAATTCCATATAAGAGTCATAATAAAGACTGGATCTGTAGCTTTTTTAATCTCCGTGCAGCGGTGCTTTAGATAGTCATTGGATAAACAGAACCTGAGGTTAGAATTGCAGTGTTGCTATTTTTCCAAAGTGGAAGTGTATGAATTTGAAAGGTGGTTACTTTTTTATTTATTGTATGTGCTCTTTAGATTTCATGCAGGGATAATCTGCTCTCTGAAAACTCTAGAACTGAAAAGCACCCAACTCTTTCTCATCTGAGACTTAGCCTTGCTGGCTAAATAGGGACCATGTTGTGTGATTCACGATAATCTCTCTTATCAAATAAAGAAAGAAAATAATTTTTGATCAAGGCATTTTGTTCCTTAAATAATGTGTCTTTCCTGTGGTTAAGAAACGTTTTGTGCATCTAAGTTGACGAGCAGTAAAGGTGGGTAACTAATAAGCATTAACAGGGTAGCTAACTTCTCCATCACTTCCATTCTTCCCCCCCCCGCCTTCTCCTGCTTTTTTTAGCCCCAGGCAGCATCGCGTGTGCCTTTCTGAATCTTGTGAAGTTTCTGCATCCATACGGTTATTGAACTCAATGGCCTTTTGGACTGTTGACAAGATGTTCTTGGATGGACACCTGTGCAGGAAATGCTAGGAGTCTGAATTGAGTGTATTGGAGGCTTATGTGTGAAGAAATTACCTGGACAATGTGAGGACACATGGAGATATATTCATTCACTTAAAATTAATTTTAAGTGTAACTGAGTCATTGTTCTCAGGTAGATGACAGGGACAACACAAACTGCTTCAAAGCAATCCAAAGAACAGAATCCTCTTGTCTGTTCTGTTCAGGTTCAAGATGGAAGTTATCTGACCCTTTATCCATTATAAAACTCCATTTAAGACATACCTCCTGAAAGTTATTTTCTCTTTATAAGTTGGTCTAGGTAGAATATTGACAATTTTTTTTATATCAGTTTTCCTTTAATAGGACTTTGTTGTGGTGCCTTGTAAATCAATATATTAAATCTGGAGGAAATCAGGTTCCTTGGGCAGTATCAGAAGTCGGAGGCCTGTTTCTCAGGGTGAATAGTTCAAATAGCTTTCAAAATGCAGTTCACTAGCGTAAAAGAAAAATGGCTGTCAGCCTATAACACACATAAAACACAGGAATAGTGATTCCTCAGGCTTTAATTCTAGGTGGGCCGGCAAAGCAGTTTATTTTTATGTCTTTTTTCCAAATAAAATGTTTTATCAATAGAGTTTTGCTAAGACTGTAAGAATAAACCTTTCCTATGAGGAAACTTAAGAAATAGGATTAGAATTTGGACCACATAATCTTGTATGATTCTTTTTCTTTAGAAGCCTATTTGTGTTAACTAGTTCTAATGACTTTGGGGTGCTCAAAAGCCTGATTCAGGCCAACATGTTAAGTGGGATAGATTTCCCAAGTAACAAATTTAATGATCAGCTTTGAAAGATAGGCTAAGAGATAATCAATAACCCCCAGGGATGTGTGTTCAAGCTTAATGGATTTGACCAAAGTAGATTGTCCTAGTATTTATAGTTGCTCTTCACTACATGGTTAAGAAAACATAAGATGTTTAACTGAAGAAAACAAAGAACTTACGGAGTTTTATATATCAAGCCATTCATGATAGCAGTTTTAGGCCTCTCAAACGAATGTATCTTTTTAACATTTTTATTGGGTATTCCACTGTGTGGTTTTAAAGCAGAGAGAGAGTAACGTAATCTTATTGGGGTTGGACTGGTATGCCTTGACATGTGGCCAGGCTGGTGTACTCAGAAAAAAGTCTTGTCAGTTGTTTCTCTTGGTGGTGGTGGTGGTAGGCCCTGCTTAGTGATTCTGTGTACTCTTTCCACCACACACTGTCTCCAAAAAATGCATGAGATCTTTTACGAGGTTTCATAGGTTTCATTACTTTTTTCTTTGAGAGACACTTTCCTGACAGACATTGAACTCTGAAGGGTGTCTGGACACTCTTCCCTGGACAGAATACTGTAGACTCAGCAGTTCTAACAAGGTCCTTCATTGTTTTATTTCCCTTCCTAAAGAAAATTTTAGTCTTGATTGTCATCCATCCGCTGAAGTAAGTAATATCTTTGCATGTGCTGTCTGAAAACTGGATCCTGTGAATGTAACAGTAAGAAGGCACTAAGCATTCTATCTGTTGGGTATGATACATATTATTGCTGAAAATTAAGTACAGAATACATGGTAATATTCTACAGAGAGGACAAGGAAGCAACATGATTCAGAAAGTCATTTGTGTCCCAGTGATTGCAACTGATTCTGCAACTGTACCCCTGTGAAACTCCATAGGTAAAATTCTGTAATTTTCAATGGTGCCTTATCTTTGGATCACTCCTGGGGCATTGTAAGAGTGGCTTTATTGTAAGAGTGTGTGGGAAACTCCAGAGCTGGCCAAGTCTTAGAGATCCCAGGATATACTGATAGGCAGTCTAGTTGAAATTGCACTCTGGAGCACCCCAGTTTGGACCAACTTTAATTGCCAACATATACACACCATGATATTACTGCAAAGGCATGTTCTAATCCCCATAACCTCATATTATGTCACCTTGTCTTCAGGAGCAATATGCCTTTTGTAGAACAAGATAGGTACTAATTAATTTTTCCCATCAATGACAGAATGCCAGGTAGGACAGATGGCTTGTGAGCCATAGAGGAATCCTGTAGGATGGTCTCACTGGGATTGAGAAGTATGTCAGCAGACACCACTGGACTTACTGTTTGCTTGCCCCATGTTTGACAACAGAGAACTGCTGTTTAAGCACATGCCTTAGAATAATAGTGTGCTTTTCCCTGCACCCTCTGCTCCCCTTTTATAGCCTTGGGCCTGAGATCCACCATTGCCAGATCTGATGTTGGGAAAGAAAAAGAGAAAAAACCTAACTCATATTGAAAAAAAGTATCTGTCCCAGCCTCATTGGTGCAATAGGACAGGTTCCATTTCCTACTAAATATTTTCAAAATCACCATTTTAGCATAAAAGTACAGAAATTGTAAGAGAAGGAAACTCTGTGACGATGTGTAAGTTTGCAAACATCTGGTCTAGTTCAATGATTCGGCCAAAGCACTCATGAGGAATATTTTGTATTGACCCAAATAAGGGTTTTAATGTTTGCTAGGCATTACACAGATCAGGTTTGATGCCATACGGCTTACGTCCTTTGTCCTTCTTGGTACAGGTTATATCTAGTCTTAGTGAGATCTATGGATTCCTACAGAGAGTGGGCAATTGAGATCTCTCTTATGTCAAAAGCCAAAGTATTGATGGAGGAAAGTCTAGGTTGTGCCAGCATTGGAGTAAAAAAGAGGGACCATATTGTTTTGTGCATGCAGACTGAATCTGCAAGAGCAAATGCTCCCCATGCCAACATGTGCCATCTGCAAACTTCAGGGACAAGGAGGCTCTGTAAGGAGACAGGTAAACAAAGGGTACAAGTTTGATTTTGCCCAAGTTTCTTCTTTTTTTTTTATCCCACCATCTTGTGCTATGAGGAAAGAAGTAGTTTGAAACAAAGTCCTTTTATGGTTATTCCCTGGACACATAATGCAGGCAAACCATAGGAGCTACAGTGATAATTAGACAGACCTTGTCAAAGGCATTGAAAGTGTTTGTGGATAACTGGTGTGTCCAAAAATCCTCTGTGCAGACTACAGCTGGCCGTAGCTAAAGGTCTCTGGATGAGCATGTATCAAATGCCTCTCAAGGACATGTAGGTGTGGACACAAATATGTAAAGACAGGACATTGGGACTTTGAAGAGCTGCTGGAATCTGGGGGTTGCATAAAGAGTCATTAGAAGAATTAGATCAAACATTCAAGATTTTAAATGAAATAAAAAGCATGGCAGTTACATTTTCAAGACATATCATCTTTTACCATTCATTCCTTGTACTTCAGACTTTTACTGTTTTCCTATTAAAAAGAAACTACTGTAGTATTCCTCAGTAACAGATCCCAATAGTGCTATTGTAAGATGTCTCTTAAAAAAAAGGAAAGAAAACCCCTTCTAAAATAGTTTCATGCTTTTCTTTACATGTAATTTTTGTATTATGGTCTTCATTACTATTTATTGCTTTACTATACAATTACATTGACTTACTGTTCTGACACTGATGAATTGGTTCCCTTTTTTCAGATTTAGACTAGCCTGCTCTTCAAAAGGTGCAGAAATTCAAAGAATTCTTACAGTTAAAGGTATCTTTTAATGTTTTGGCAGTCATGTTTCATTGGTATTTCTGACTAACATTTCTCAACTCGCTTCATCTTGCTTTGTTTAAACCAAAGGAGATCTTGAGAGGTAATATCCTGCTGCTGCTTTGTTTAAACTTGTTCCATGTTCTCCTCTGAATGTTGGTCTGTTTCGTCTTGACCTAAAACAAAACACTGACTTCTGGTGAAAGCTTCCTATTCTCTGCCCCCCTCCTAAAAGTCTTCCATTGGCTGTCACAGAGCCTGCTGGCAAAAAATCTAATAGCTTGGATTAAAACTTTGCACTGGACATTTTTCATTTGTTCTTACCATAAGCAAATGCAAGATGCAACAGAAAACCTGTAGAATCTGTACTTTCAACTGTTATTACATTACCACAGAGAAGATCTTCCGCTTATTTTCTCTTCCGCTGCCACTTTGGATTATCTAAAAGACAAAGCTGGTGTGGCATTGAGTGAGAGTTCACACAGAGCACATTGCAAATGTGTTTAGTATGATGGACATCTTCCTTCAAAGTCAGCTATTCAGCTAAGACTTGGTTTTTGTCATATTTGATTCCTGCACACCATCAGAGAAATGTATTCCATCTGAAAGGAAGCCAGAAGAGCTATGGGCAGACAAAAAGAAAAATTTAATCCTTGTGAAGTCTCTTGTTCATTTTCCCCTATTACTTCACAAGAGGTATTGGTATGGGCTCAGTATCCTGTACTAGTACAGGTTTAAACTAGCAGTAGAATAGAGAATGTAGAAAGTACAGACAGTTTTCAGTGGGTATATAGTCCAGGTGTGGAACCTTGGTAAGCTTTTTTTTTATAGTTAACTGACTAAAAACGATAGAACTGAATCTGGCTTCATTGATAGTGGTATAATACTTACTAGCACAAAAATTACTAGATTCAAACCTGGGAGCTTGTTGTTAAGTTTTGCTCATTTGTTCCTTTTAAATGGAATTTGATTTTCACTGAGAACCACCAACAGCAGGAGGGAAATGACCAAAAGCTGTTGGAAATGTCCAGGTTCTTTCATTTAAAAAAATTGTTTGGTGGTTTGTTTTTTTTTTTTTATTATTTTAACTGAAACTTAGAAACATGTTTTATATTATTTTTGTTTCATCTTAAAAAGTTATGGGGAGAAAGGGAAAATGAGGAAAGAGAGAGGAAAAGCAAGCAAGCTAAAAATTATTGGGTTTTATCAAATTTTCATACAAAAAAAAAACTTAACAGAATTCTTTCAGAACTGTTTTTTCTAAAATTTACCATGTAAAATGGTTTGCCTTTTAACCATCTTTGTTTTTTAATATCTGTATATTTCAAAAGTTATCCAGCCATTGTCCAACAGCCACTGATATTTCTAGCTTGCAGAGTACAACTTTATAATAATTGAAGAACTTCACTGCAATGGAACTGCACAGACACTGACACAACACTCATAGAACAGATTAGAGCTGATAATTTTATTCACCTTAATTCAATATTCTTTTATATGACTCAACATAATTAATTACGTTTTCTATTTCTTGGATTTCTGCTCCGCCCCTCTTCCATTATTCCATAAATTTAAACCTAATATTTCAATAGTAGGTTTACAATTCAATAGAATTCAATACAATATTATTTCCATACTATTTAACATTGTTGTTGTTTTTAAAAAGAGTTGGTAAAGCTAGTTACAAGAGTTAAAATTTTCATTAGCAAATTGCTGCATAGTTTTCATTCATTCATTTTAGTCAAGCCTTTTAATAAAGATCCTTCCTGATTCACACACAGTGTTCAAGTATTAAAAGAGGTGAGCCTCATTTTTATGTACTAGATATTGCCTATTAAGCATGAAAATAATGATATGTATTAAATTAAGTTTAGGATTAAGTTAGTAAGATCTCACTGGGATATTTGAGAGGGAAGAATACCCATGCAGATCTCAGAACTATTTATCTGCTTTCCTAAAAGTGAAGACATCATCTGGAATTACTTCACATTTTATGCTAATGACAGTGACCCTCATATGTCAAATTAGACTTAAACGTGACACTATGAACTTGTCTTTACCTTTGCAGATTTATCAGTTTCAATTGCACTCGGAAATATTTTTCAGAGATAAATTGCAGTTTTAACAGATGCTTTGCTTACTAAATATAAGCTGCCATTCTAGTGATGAATTAATTTAGGGATATGCATGCAATTAAGTATGAAAATAGGGTAGTCTTCCTTGGAATTTACTGGCTAACACGTAAACTTCTATTAATCAAGTTAAACTGTGAAGGACATTTTTATAAAAGTATTTAACAGATTTTTTTCTTTGAGCATACAGACAGGAACAATTTCCCTTGCATAATGCTATAATTCCTATGTTCTCATTTAAGAAAAGTACCTGACTTGGGAAAGATTAAAGTTAAACTGTCTGTATTTCAGACATCCTTAATTTTTTTCAGGCCAGATGATGCTCTTGGGAATTAAATATTTTGGAATTGTACCTGTTTTTAGAGAATTATTTGCTTTTATTAGATTGCAGTATTGCTGTTATCATTCTTCTTATCAACATTATTAATGATAATAATAAGGTTCTGGAAATACCTATCAGTCAAAAAAAGGTCTCTGACTGTGCACTGTGCTAACACAAAGACAGTCCATGTTGTGAAGACCATATACATGGTTTAACAACAGAAGGAATGTAATACGTTTCATGGTATGATAATGGCAAATGTCCAATAGGTTCACAGCCTACACCCATATTCCCTTGCTCATTGAAACTCCTTCTGTACAGGAATTGTGCATAACTGGAAAAAAATGAAGTAGAGAAAAGGGAAGGAGAGTCAAGTGAGGAAAGAAAAGAAGTAGATGAGGTGTGAAGATAAGGTGAAAGACTGTGAGACTTGGGAAAAGAGGGTGTAGGAGAGGGACAGAGACAAAGATTTGAAGCAAAAAGCCCAACGGTGCCAGGTGGGAAAGTCCAGTCTGATTCCAGAAAGGAGCTGGGAATGTGCTGTGGTCCTTCTGCATCTGCCTCTGCTCAGCTCCCCACAGAGTCCGCTGTTTATTCCAGGACATAGGTATTGATGGCCAATCTTAATTTTACGTGATCTCTGCTGTGACTAGTAAGGACAAACCTACAGATTCCTAGTTACGGAACATGCCTATATTTCACTTGCTAGTAAGCTAGAAGCTTTATTTAGAAGTTTATGTTTTTTAAAGAAAGATTTGTTAGTTCAGCCATTTTCTTTCATTGTATCTGAGGGGTATACAGTGAGTGGTTCCTGTGTTGAAACATGGCACAGATCACAAAATCAGAGAACATCATTATAATATAAACTGAAATACTAAAGCAGAGATAGTGCCCAAGGGAAGCAATCATTCTTGAAAAATTGCATTATGTTGTTAAAAAACTATATGCCAAGTTTTTTTTTTTCTTTGACTTCTTGATGCAACTTTTCTGAAGTAGATGTTGTTCCTTAGAGAAGAGATTCTAATCTGGTCATGCAGATCTGCTTGTGTTAAGGTTATCTAAGTAAAAGGGGAGGAGACATCTTATTCTGTAGGTGAACTGACTTCATGTATTTAATATAATGTAAAGATATCAGCAAAGGGTCAATGCTGTTTGAACAAAAAATAAATATCTTGCCTTTCAACTGAAGTAAACGCTTTATGGAAAAAAGATGGTCCTAAAAATGTTGGTGCTTAAAAGAAAATGGAAAATAAAAATTTGCTGTGTTCATGCAACAACCTGTTGACACAGAAAAAAAGCACACACTCCTGTGAAAGGATATTTTATTAATAATAATATTAGATGATATAGTTAAGTATGAATTGCTATTCTTCATGTGAACCTCTGAAATTCAGGACTGCAGTGTTTGTGGTCCTTCATTTGAATGAAAGTCTCTTTCATTTATTATTCAACAGATGCCCTGCCACACAACCCAGATCTGGACTAAAACGGTGAACTTCTTACTGATGGTGATATTGAATTGTGTAGGACTAAAGAGAAAATGTCACAGGTTCCTCTCCCATCCCTTTCTTTATTATGACTCCCTATAAAGTCTTACAGGAACCTTGACAGTCCATGAGATGTCCTCATTCTGCTAGTGCTGTTTGAAAGGTAATTAAGAAGCAATAGGGATCACTACAGCATTTTCCTGTACAATAGCTACAGAAGCATGCAGAGGAACTGCTACCTGACTGAAGTGCACATGATGGGGAAGTGCACATGGCTGTTGTTTGCATCCAGAGGGCTTCTTACATGCTGGAACATGTTGAAAATGAAGAAAAAGTCAGAAGTCAAGTACTCTCAGAGAAGGTTTTTCAGCCTCCCAACTATATTTGTATCATAACTGACGGAATATCTGTGTGTTTGCCTAACACAAGCCATTCTTAGTAAAGCAATATCTCATGTCCAGTTACAGGAATACTGTGTGTTGTTTTACCACTTATGATGTGTCACATAAATGGGTTTATCAGGATTATGCACCAAATTCTGAAATTAAATAATAACAATAATAACATAATACCATTGTTAGAATTGCACTGAGTCAGTGAACTTCTGGAACACTAAATTTTCATTTTTGTCATTTAAAAAGGGCTATGTCTTCTGGGTTTACCCCCTATCTTTTTAAATTTCTTTTCATTTTGTACAAATGAATTATCTGGATCTAATGTGTCATTATACAAGGAACATTAAATAACATATCCTTAGTTCATTTTTAAATAACAAAGAAGTAATTTTGTATGATCTTTTCCCAGTGATCCTGTTATGAACATATCACAGAATAAAAGAAAGTCAGTAAATTAGTGGATACTCTTTGGAAATAGTTAAATGAGTATGAGATAGTAATTTGATTTTCCTGTTCTGTGTTCTAGAACTAGCTTTCCTGTTTGTAAGAGGTTAATGTGTACACTACTAGGGTTTTTTAGACACTTCACACAAGCTAGTGTTTGACTAGTCTTCCATGCATGTACTTTCTGATTATTTTCAGAGTATACTGGTTTTGTAAAACCACAGTATTTTGGGTCACAATCAAGAGTAATATAACTGTGATGAGTTATTTACATTAAAGTAACTTCAGATGCAGAAATTTAAAATCCATAGTTTCCCCCACTGGTCAATAGAAAGAAAAGGATTTCTTCAACGAGCAGTTGAGCATAGATTTAAACTGTCCTCTGATGAAGTCTCTATCTTTCCACTGTCAATAGTAGAGTCTGGGGAAGCTAGCCTGATGATAGCTTTCATGACTGATTCTCAAGGCATCAAATTCATCCCTTTGCAAAGTAAGAACATGTTTTATTGAAGCTTGTAAGAATTCCTCACAGTTACAGCAGGAGAGAGTTTGACCAAGCATCTGAGAAATAGAAGGCATTAAAGCTTGCAAATGGAGCTCTGCTGACTGGCATGCTTATTTAAGACAGCAATGGCATGAGGAGCTATATAGGCTCCCCTACATTTCCCAGATGACATGTCTGAAATCTGGTCTCTAAGAACCATCTCTAAACTTACAATGTGATTCTTTATACTGACTGATCTTGAACTTCATTTGTAAACACCTCAGGCACTGCTTGGCAATGGCTGTGGGTCTAGGTTTAAAGTGGAAACACTAAAACTACTGTATTTTTCAGAGTAAAGGGAAATATGACCAGTTTTGACAGTCTAAGAAGGA
Source organism: Haliaeetus leucocephalus (assembly GCF_000737465.1). Lineage (NCBI taxonomy): Eukaryota > Metazoa > Chordata > Aves > Accipitriformes > Accipitridae > Haliaeetus > Haliaeetus leucocephalus. The sequence goes on along the minus strand of NW_010973002.1, from coordinate 7,204,759 downwards.
TGGCATGGGAATCGTATAGAGACTAGTGTGCTCTGGGACATGTGTTGGTTACAACTGAACCATCTTTGAATAATGTGGATGCTCTACTTTTGCAACATTTCTCTGCAGACAGAGAGCTCAGGTTGTAGTTGATGTACCAGCACAATATCCTGCCCTCTTGATTCTCAACTACTAAAGTTCTGGCACTAAGTAGCGGGTGCTTCTTCACAGGTATATCTATGCTGTGGAAAGAAACAGATGCAGGCTTGGTATGTCTTCACTAATCCTGAAATCCAGAGATGTTGGGCAGCCATTCTGAAGACACCCAAGATGGTCTGTCTTATTTGGGGGGATGGGAATTAAGGCTTAGTAGCTTGAGTACCAGGCTAATGAGTTTAACTTCATGAGCTGTGGATTTAGTGGCTACAATTTGTACTGTCTCAGGATCTGCTTGCTGTATTGTTTCATTCTATAGATGATCCATCTTGGCTTTCACAAATGTTTTTCTGGTCTATATAACACTGGCTAACAATGTCAGGAAACAGATAATGCTACATTGATTTTAGAATATGCTGCAGCTGACCATGGATTCAAAGAAAAAATCTGGCCTGGGGCAAACACTTTGGTCCAAACACTTAGTCAAAGTGGGGCCATGATGAAACTATGGAAAGTGCCACAGTTGCATACACATTAAAACTCATGGAGTTTCATCCCTGTAAACCAGTCTGCCCCAAATATCAGCTTCAGGACTGGGATCTAGGTTATTCTGATATTTTGGGATTTAGACACATTGGAGATAAGGTGAACCCCAAAACTGGGAAATGTGATTTTAAAATTGCAACAATTACCAAATGGATATTAGAGTATATATATTGTTTGAAACTTCTGTTGCATTTAAGAAATATGAACTTTTTTCCAAATATCTTATGTTATTTCAATAAACAGTCATTAGTAAGCATATCTTGTGAAAAAGTATTTACTCAAACTATCTTACAAATCCCATCCTCAATCATTTTATTTGATGTAGATCATAATCTAGATTTCTTATCTGCAGAATTCCTATGTATCTTTTGAAGTAGTCTCCTTTTTCACATTCTAGGAATACTTTGTGTGATGTTTGCTGTAGATGAGAGCCATGTTAGAAAGATTTATGTGAGTGTAAACCCCTCAAAAGTTACATATGCTCCATACCATCTCTTATACTTGACAGACTCTGGATGCCTGGTTCGCAGGAAGACAAAATGCCACAATTTTTCCTGTCTGATTTCTGATAAGCAGTGTTGATGAAGCCCCAGAATCCTGAAGCTGCAAATGGCACAGAAAATCAGATATTCAGGTAATATTAAAGTCTCTGCATAACGTTATCTCATTCATAGTGTTTCCTTTTCAGTCATGTTTTTGAGCAGGGAACATATATTGCCAACAATGCATGCTATCAAATTGGGGTTTTTTAAGCATACAGGTCCTGATACTGCAAAGATCTCTATACAAGTAGATGACTGCGCAGAGTGCCAGTGACTCATCTAAGGCTGTCTATGCAGGGAATCTATCTGTGTGGGCTTATTGCAAGGATAGGGCCGTATGCTGATGTAAAACCATTAATGGAAATCCTGTTCATGTTCATGTCAGACTGAGGGCAATAAGCCATATCATCCTCAAATGTAAAACTTTGATGTTAGGTCAAAACAGCTTCAGTCTGTTCTTTGTCACTGATCTGTGCATTTTCTTTATTAAAGGAGAGTGTAAGTGGCATCTTACCGTGGTACCTGCAGCCAGTAGTTTCAAAAAATTGTGTTTCTTGCACTACTACTACTACTACTACTACTACTACTTCTTTTTCATTTGAAGTATGAAATTTTAACTTCTCTGTCTCTGCCAGGAAATTTATTCCTCAGGAAATACTTGTCAAGTGTAAATGTTTTACCAGATCTATCATTTTTCTTAAAAGTACGCTGTGCACTTATGGATAGTGCATCAAATTACTGGGACAATTCTGTTATTTAATTATTAGAGTGATTAAAAACTAACTGACATTTTTGATTGATTTTCTGCTCTGAAGCAGAGTGAAAAAGAAGACCTTGTTATTCATCAATAACTGGGTTTTTTAACATTAATACTTGCAGGGATTACTTTGATATCAGCCTAATACATTTTCCAGACACAATTATAGACCATCATAGATTTTATTAGCACTTTTTCAAAAAAGCATTTGCAAGTGTAATGGTAAATCCTTCTTCTCCATTGACAGAAGCTTTGAAGACTGTGCATCTCCTTTAACAGCATATCAGCAACCCCCCCCCGACTCCATTTATTAGTTCTTATTCCACAAAGCTCTTTGAGCATCCATTATGAAGTGCATATGGAATGTAAAGAGTTGCTGATAGCGTAAGGATCCTCTATGGAGGGCAATTCCCTTATCACATGTCATAGTTTCTGTTTCTCATCATGATGATTTTAGATCCTCTTGCATAAAAATTGTACTGCTTATTGCTGTTGAGTTCAGCCTTTCCCACTTCTTTTTTATCACCCTGTGACATAAATCTTTTAAACAAATATCATCATTGACACTCCTGAGGGACGGGATGCCATCTAGAGGGACCTGGACAAGCTCGAGAAGTAGGCTTGTGTGAGCCTCATGAGGTTCAACAAGGCCAAATGCAAGGTCCTGCACCGGGGGCGGGGCAAATCCTGGTATTGATACAGGCTGGGGGATGAAGGGATTGAGAGCAGTCCTGCAGAGAAGGACTTGGGGGTCCTGGTGGATGAAAAGCTGGACATGAGCCACCAATGTGCGCTCGCAGCCCAGAAGGCCAACCGTGTCCTGGGCTGCATCAAAAGAAGCAGGGCCAGCATGTCAGGGGAGGGGATTCTGCCTGTCTACTCTGCTCTGGTGAGACCCCACCTGGAGTACTGCGTCCAGCTCTGGAACCCTCAGTACAGGAAAGACATGGACCTGTTGGAGCTGGTCCAGAGGAGGCCACAAAAATGATCAGAGGGCTGGAGCACCTCCCCTATGGAGAAAGGCTGAGAGAGTTGGGGTTGTTCAGCTTGGAGAAGAGAAGGCTCTGGGGAGACCTTATTGTGGCCTTTCAGCATGTAAAGGGGGCTTATAAGAAAGATGGGGACAAACATTTTAGTGGGGTCTGTTGAGATAGGACAAGGGGTAATGGTTTTAAATTGAGAGTGGGTAGATTTAGACTAGATATAAGGAAGAAATTTTTTATGATGAAGGTGGTGAAACACTGGAACAGGTTGCCCAGAGAGGAGGTAGATGCCCCATCCCTGGAAACATTCAAGGTCAGTGTGGACGGGTCTCTGAGCAACCTGATCTAGTTGAAGATGTCCCTGCTCATTGCAGGGGGGTTGGACTAGATGACGTTTAAAAGTCCCTCCTAAGCAAACTAGTCCATGATTCTATGATAGCCTCCATGGCAAATAATCATAATATCATAAAGACATAGCTTATATGGCTTCACCCTATGTAACTTACATTAGGTGTAAGATTGGAACTTCTGTCCCTGGAAGGAATCTTTTCACATTAGGAACTTGTTTTTCCTTGAAATGTGTTTTGGGTTAGTTTTACTTCATGCGTATTTAATTATTCAAACAAGTGTTATGCTGAATCAACCCAGTACACGTGTAGGTCACTGGCAGCCAATGGGAACAAAAAATTAATTGTCGGATCTTTAATTAAAAGAAGAAAAAAAAAGCACCCAATAAATATAGAGAGGAAAAAACTATCTGGTTTTCACATTGTCACCAATATAGCACTTATATGTTGATAAGATGTTTGCAATTTGCGCTAAAATACATTTTAGGTTCTCTAGAAAGAATGTCAGGGCTTTTGATTAGTTAAAATTATACACTGAAATATAGAATTCTTGTTTTGTTCATTTTGTATTATGCACTGAGTTGTCTCTGTGTCCGAGAAAGAATGAAATAAACAAACGAAAAAACCAGCCTGCATAAGCTTATTGCAGTTGTGTGGTTGTACTGTCAGACTGCAAAATAGCTCAACCACCTTTAATACCTAAATACGACTGTGCTACATAACAAAAGATCAGTACTTTTCAGCCTCTTAATTCAGAAGAAAAAATTACACATATATAGAAAGGTGAAAATTTCAGTGGAGCAATTGTCCGGCCATATGCAGAGAGACACCTATGTGATTGCTTGTTGTAACCCTGGGCTGCATTCTGCTGCTTAGATGACTTACAGAGGTTCTACCAGTCCTTGTTTGTGGTCATGTCACCCTCTGATTGTCAGGTCTCCAGAAGAGCTTAAATGCTGCATTGTATTAAGTGTTTAAAAAACTCCAACATTTTTACGAGTTCTCCAGTACCATTGCCCTGTGAGTATGCATGAACTATCTAATGTTCATGGCTGCTGTCTGCAGCATGTCAAGTTGCATGGGGAGTGCCGGAACAGTAATGGCAGGAGATATGGAACAGTCTCTGGAGAATACTACTACTAACAGTATTTGCAGATCTTTGAAGTATCTGCCTAATGTGGTAGCATATTGGAGTGTGTCTGAAGATAACACACCCAAGGAAGAGGCCAAAGTACCAAGCTGTAACAAGGAACTGTGCCCTACCAGCTGAAATGTCCCACAGCACCAGCGTTGTGGCCCAGCTTCTCCCCCACTCTCTGGAGTATGGCATGCCAGACAGCAGCCCACCAATATGACCAGCTGGGGATGGTATGTGCAATGACTGAAAGAGAGAAAGGCCCAGGGACTGATTTGCTGATGGGGCCATGGGAAATAGGAATTGGGATTCTGTGGTGCAAACCCCATAATCTGTGTGTGAGATTTGAGGGGGGTGGGCTTGCTACCTACCTCAGAGTCATAAAGCGGCTTGCCCCCCATCCAGTTGCACTCATGTCATGTGTTGATTTATAATGGTGGCCAGTGAATACTAGAAACTGTATAGTCAGCACTTATGCAATACAAGTACACAATTGACTGCCTTTTTCATGTTTCCTGCACTCTGTGTGTGTGTGTATCTTTGGGAAACCTCCACAGAGAAACCTCTCTTAAACTAGTGTAGACACTATCACTTTTCTATCTTTGTAGTGCCCTCCTACAGCCATGAGCTTGGTCCTAACAGAGGTTTGGAGACAGATCCTACTTTAAAAACCTTTTCTTCCATGGTGTAGTCCATATCCTTTGAAATGCTGATATCAGTGGCCTTCCAGATTCAGGGCATTTTCTGAAAGTAGTAGCTTGATCCTTAATGACTTTGAACAAGGGGACCCCAACTGAGAATGTTTGACTACCCAGAAGTTAGAGCCACTGAACTCAGCATTGTCAGGATCAGACCTTAGATAATTGGCCAGTAGCCTGAAGGTTTGTGTCACGTTTTGATATTGTTATACATTTCCTGCTGATTTCCTTGACCTCATTACTCTCTTTTTGTAGAATCACCAAATGTGCAATTTGGCTCATTTAGTTATAAAGCATAATGGGGACTGATGATAGAATGATCCTTTTTTCTTCTGTAAAAAAAGAACAAGCAGCTGGAAAGTAGGTAAATGCTCCTCAGGGTGTCTGCAATTACACAGCTGAGAAGCACTGCTGGCCCTCACGTCACACCAACTGTCACAGCTGTATGATCCACTAATGAAAAAACCAAATGCTCTCTCCTTCCACTGTTGCCCTCTGCAATAAGAGAAGGATATTTGAGATTGTGTAAAATGACTACTGTACCTTTAAAGCTTTTGTTATGCTGAAAGCCGATGAGTGTTTGCAATTTCAAAGCACTTTTTGAGTGTCTAACCAGTGTAACAGAGATTTTTAATTCTACATTTAGAATGCAAAGACCTCCCAAGCAATTTAATTCTTTTTACAGCTTTCCTGAAATGGTTGCAATCTGTGTGATGGGGGTGGGTAGAGGGAAAAAATGTTGGGGAATTTTGCTGTTGCAGCTCAGCCTGTTTTGTAGTCTTTGCTTGCAATTTACTGCAGAGAATTCTCCAAGGTCTAATAAAAGAAGATTAATTTTTTGGTATTTAATTTAGCTTTTGTCATCATCTGCACAGGATGAATTCTAAACACTTTTTGAGAATGCTGTGGCCTTAAGCACCCTCAACTCCCAATGGATGGCACCGGGCACTGGTGCCACTTGGCAGTACTGGGCACATGAGAGAAATGTGGTGAGGGAATTATATCTAGCTGGACAATTTTCAAATATTTACAACTCCTGGAGAGGCCACTATTACTGCTTTCCAGTTTGTTCTCAGGACATCAAAGAGGGCCAACTACTAAGAAGCATTGCAGCAAACACCCCAGTCTCAGAAATCACAGAATATAAAAAGGGTCAGCAATGCTTCAGTGGGTTGTCTTGGTTGCCCTATGCCAGAACACTTGTGGTGTCATATCTTGATCAGGAAAACTATTGTCAAATATGCTTATATTTCAAACTAAACTAGAATTTTCAGCACTAAACCCTATTCACTTCTACTGTATCTATTCACTTCTGCTATGTGAATCAACTGTGCTGCAAGACCTGTCTTTAAACTTGCTAGATTAGGCTGCAGATGCCTCAGCAAAGGAGCTAATGCAAGCTGCAGGACCTGCTTGAGAAGCAGAGTGGGTACTTGGGGAGACAGGAGGAGCAGAAAATGGGGTTATGTCAGCTGCACTGTAAGAACAAACTGACCACAACCCCCGTTCCCTGTCCCCCTGTGCTGCTGGCAGGGAGGAGGTAGAAAAAATTGGAAGCAAAGTTAAGCCCAGGAAGAAGGTAGGGGTGGGGGGAAGGTGTTTTTAAGATTTGGTTTTATTTCTCATTATCCTACTCTGATTTGATTGATAAATTAATTTTTTCCCCCAAGTAGAGTCTGTTTTGCCTGTGATGGTAATTACTGTGTGATCTTCCTGTCCTTACCTTGACCCATGAGCCTTTTGTTATATTTTCTCTCCCCTGTCCAGCTGAGGAGGGGGAGTGATAGAGTGGCTTTGGTAGGCACCTGGCATCCAGCTAGGGTCAACCCACCACTGTATAACAGCCTTTTCCTGACCCCTTCCTGAACAAAGCTCTTCAAATACAGAAGGAGATAGTTGCCGTGTTATGGGTGCCTTTACACTGGCTTACTAGAGACAGTACTTTTTCACTGTAGGTGGATGTTCTTAATTTTTTTATCACTTCTTCCATTTTCCTTTTCTTTTGCATTAAAGTGATACTATTCTAGGTATAGGAGCATATGGTTGGCTTATTCTACAGCAGATACCCTGCTAATAGATCATATCTAATAAGATTGGTTCACTGACATTGGCTGGAGGTTTGAAAGGGAAAGCCTTGCACACCATTGATTGCGTTTTAGAAAACAGGCTGTTTTCTGCTCTGGATCAAGGACAAGGATGAATTTCCAGATCTTAGGGTTCTCATTTAAAGGAGGGAGATCTCAAGAGACTGTACTTAAACTCTACTCTTGTGCTATTTTTAACATTTTGATGAATAGAGTTGACGGACCAAGGTCACAGGTGGGCTAAGTGCATTTCCCGATGGTTTTCTTATTGTTTGGATAGCCTGACCTATTTCTTTCATCCTTTTTACTGTGGTTTAAGCTTAACTAATTGGATGGCAGTACTGGTTACCAGCGACATACAGGAGTGTATGAGAATAATATTGATAACACACTGACGTTTGCAGTTGTTGCTAAGTAGTGTTTATAGTAGAGTCAAGGATTTTTCAGCTTCTCATGCCCAGCCAGCAAGAAAACTGGAGGGGCACAAGAAGTTGGGAGGGGACACAGCCAGGGCAGCTGACCCAAACTGGCCAACAGGGTATTCCATACCATGTGACATCACGTCTAGTATATAAACTGGGGGGAGTTGGCCTGGGCGAGGAAGGGAATTGCTGCTCAGGAACTCACTGGGCATTGGTCTGCAAGTGGTGAGCAATTGCATTGTGCATCACTTGTTTTGTATATTCCAATTATTTTATTATTTTTAGTGTCATTTTTATTATTATTATCATTATTATTTTCTTCCTTTCTATCCTATTAAACTGTGTTTATCTCAACTCACAAATTTTACTTGTTTTTTCCCCAGTTCTCTTCCCCATCCCACTGGGTGGGGGGAAGTGAGCGAGCGGCTGCATGATGCTTAGTTGTTGGCTGGGGTTAAACCACAAGAAGGATGTCATGTTTTAACCCCAGCCAGCAACTAAGCACCACGCAGCCGCTTGCTCACTCCCCCCCACCCAGTGGGATGGGGGAGAAAATCAGGAAAAGAAGTAAAACTCATGGGTTGAGGTAAGAACGGTTTAATAGAACAGAAAAGAAGAAACTAATAATGATAATACTAATAAAATGACAACAATAGTAAGAAAAGGATTGGAATGTACAAATGATGCGCAGTGCGATTGCTCCCCACCCGCTGATCGACACCCAGCCAGTCCCCGAGCGGTGATTCCCCGCCCCCACTTCCCAGTTTATATACTGGATGGGACGTCCCATGGTATGGAATACACCGTTGGCCAGTTTGGGTCAGGTGCCCTGGCTGTGTCCTGTGCCAACTTCTTGTGCCCCTCCAGCCTTCTCGCTGGCTGGGCATGAGAAGCTGAAAAATCCTTGACTTTAGTCTAAACACTACTTAGCAACAACTGCAAACATCAGTGTTATCAACATTCTTCTCATACTGAACTCAAAACATAGCACTATACCAGCTACTAGGAAGACAGTTAACTCTGTCCCAGCTGAAACCAGGACAAGGAGGTTTTAAAATTTTTCGTTGCTTGGTTGCTTTTACTTGGTCCTTTATAGCAATTGGGGGAGGGGTGATGGCTGGCTCTTCTATCTATCTTTAAAGGTGCAAAGAGGGAGTGAAATAATACAAACCTACATTTTTATGAAAGAAAAATCTGTGTAAGGATTTGCGTTGTGAAATTACAGATAACTTAACATCCAACAAAATACTTTTCTAGCACTACAAATTGCAAATGAAGTGTAATATCATTCTCTGTTTCCTTAATGGAAAGAGTGATACCAGCTTATTGAAGTGAGCCCTCAATATTGCAAGTGTTCAGTTAGTCTTTAAATAGAACAAAGTGAGTCAGACTCAGTCAATTATGTTTGGAACAAAGAGATTTGATTACTCAACCAGAGGCCTCTAGCTTTTAACTCAATACCATAATTTTGAATCTTCACTTGCAGTGATCACTATAAATATTGCTTCATAGTTCAGTCTTCTAAAAGTCTTGTCAGAAAACAATTACAAAAGGCCAGCTTCAGACTTGGTGTAATTAAATGAAGTGAGTGGAACTATACCAAAGATGCATTTGGCTCAAGATTGCACTGAAGTCTAAATAAAAATATTAAGTGTGCAACTGTTTCTAATTATTGAACAAGAATAAAATGATGTGTGGACATTTCTAGAAACTATTAAGGTCTTAAGACTCCTTTAGAAACTCAGAAAGCATCAACTGAAATAGGGTAAGTATTCTAGTTGGCACAATTCTCCCTTCCATCATTCCTTATACTACAGATTTCCACTTCTCTAGCTATTACGATGGGTAGGGGAGATGTAAGCTTCTATTTTGCAATTGGACTAAAGTTCTCCTATTTTGCCAGCAGATTCCTTTATGTCCCTGTACGTATCCCATAGTTATCACAGCTTTCAGTATTGCAACACTGCAGTCTTAGAGATCTGGAAAAACTGCAGATTGCAGTGCTAGGTAACTGCTTGCCAAAGGAGAGAGAATTCCATCATTGTCATATCATGCACTAGCTACTCCCTATATACAGACATAATGAGCCTAGAACTTGCCCAGGAAATTGGAAGACTTAGACAACCCTTGAACTCAACATTTGTGGAGTTCATAAATGAGGTGTTTCTCCATTTATTTTGCTAGGAGAAGGAGGGAAGGCATGATATTATAGTACACTTATAGTATACCTACTGGAGTACACACAGACAGTGGTTATGACCATACTTTTTGGTAGTAAGAACATATGGAAACCTACCTGAAAATCCACAGGCTCATTTCTTTTCCTGACATAAGGTAGGCTCTCCTGCTTTCCACTAATCACTCCCTACCAGGCTGAATGGGTGTGCCAGGGTAACTGCACAGAAGGCTTAAGGGTTCATTCAGCCAGAAAGGTGTCAGACCCTCTGCAGTGCTTGGTGCCAACTCCCTCAGCAGGGTGACTTGCATCCTGTTCTGAGGTGCCTTTTACTGCAGGCTATTCAGGGCATCAGCTGAAAGATATCATTGATGTTGTGCTTCCAGGAGCAGAAAAACATAGGTGCACTTAACCACAGCTCCTAAGTTCCTCTGTGAAACTGTGCCAAAATGCAAAGACCGCTTTGTGACTAGGGACTAAGGGCATGGAAAGTAGGGTATAATGAACATGGTAACCAGCAGACTGAGTAGATTATAGGAACTATCCATGAGTGACCAAGAACAAGAAGCAATCGAGTTTTATTAGACTTTCTAGGGTTTCTAAACTCTGGTAGAGTATTTGGTGTGGGTTATGCTTTCATTCTGTGCATGCTTTTAATTTGAAAACTTACTGTTTCCTGGTGGTAATGTAATTATATCGAATGAGGAGTAAAAATTGAAAGCACACATTGTGTGGGGAAGATTTATTGCATTAAAGATTAACAAAGGCCATTATAAATGAGAAAGATAGCTTGGCAGGAATTTCTTGGATTAAGCAGTTAAATATTCTCAACCTAACTCTTAATTGTAGAGTATTCACTGTTTCTGGAAATATGGTATACGTGAGTGTATCTTTTCCTCAGAGAAGCCTTGAAAATATTTTGATTATGCTTTACCAGCTGGCCTTATATCAATATCTTAATAGGCCATCAATTTAAAAATGGATCTAAATCTTAGCATAAGTGTATCTGTTTAATTCAATTCTCTGCATAGGCTAAAAGTCAAAAAGAAATTAAATGTTTTCTTTGGTCATGTGGACAAGTTTCAAGGAAGCACACGTGGCTATGGAGTTATGCTTTAATTATCATAGCTTTGACGTTTTGTAAGCCATATCAGAAATGAATATGAGGTAGTGTGGCAGCAATGAAGTTTTGGAGGGTGGATTGTTAGATGAAGTAAGAAGGAAGCAAATATATAGATTCACAGTAATGTAAACATGCAACCTGTGCATAAAAGTTATGACAAATACATTTGCTGTTCTCCTCTTGATTGTTCATTTATAAACTGATCTAGCTTAGGGTTTTATATGCAATTTTAATTCAATAGTATTTTTCTTAATGTCTCTAGTTCTTGAAACACAGAAAACTCTTCTACTGAACAATATAGTTGTGGCAGTACACTTCCCCCCCCCCCCCCCCCCCCCCCCCTCACACCAAAAA